>NC_033798.1:10838415-10849414 GCF_001876935.1 Asparagus officinalis
ATTGTTGTATTCATTGCTGGGTTCATTACAACTTGTCCGCTTACAACAAAATCAAAAAAGATTGTCTTTTTATAAGACTTTTTACACAATGAAACAAAAGTTACAACTTCTCGTCAAAAAACAAAGTAGAGATCGTTTATCGGTCTTCTGCTTGGTAGGATCTTTACCTGTCCGGGTTTATCCGTGCGATCCGCCTTTAGATCTGGATCCCGTGTTGATGGAAAAAATTCGGCAGAGCTTTCGCCTTCGCCGAGGAAGTATTTGATTTGAAGCGCTGAGATCGACCAAGCGAAATCAGGGCTTCTTCTCGAGATTAAGACCAAGCCTAATCTCAAGGGACCGGGACACGGGCGTCGGATCTCTCGAACTCTCCTTCTTTATGCCGCAAGAACTCGCCAAGATCTGTCAACCCTCGCCTGAAATTCGTGCTCCTTTGACTCCATAATCCGGCCAGCACCTCCTCGTCTTGATAATAACTCCGCCCCGCTGAAAGGAGGCCCTAGGCTTGTATTTATAGGGCTTCGGAAGCGGTTATTTGGATGAGAACAAGTGATTTGGCCTTATCTTCAGTCAATAACAGCCTAACCACGTTTGTAGATGATATCAAGTCAGTTGGGAACCTCTGGAACTGAAAAGATCTCGAGAAAATCGTCAAAACTGTCGAAAAACACATCAGGGGGTCAAAACAGCGCGACAGGTCAATCTGACCCGCGGGGGCGCGGGTCGGCGACCCGCGCCTCCGCGGGTCGGTTTGGTCCGTACCGCGCGGTGCGTTTTTGGGCTTCGCTGACTTCTTGTGTTTTACGACTTTTCCGACCTTCCGGGAATCGGCCTTGGCCGACCCGCCGACATGCGGGTCGGCTTCGGCCGACCCGCGCCTCCGCGGGTCGGTTTGGTCCGTACCGCGCGGTGCGTTTTTGGGCTTCGCTGACTTCTTGTGTTTTACGACTTTTCCGACCTTCCGGGACTTGTAGTTTCTCCCGTTTTATTTACTCATCTGTCGTGTTGACTTGTATGCTCCATGCGAGTTGATTAATGTACGTTGATTAACGCCATCGTGAACTGACTGACGCGCGCACTGATTGACATGCACGAGCTGAATGATGCGTGCGTGTTAACTGACTGTTGGGCGCGTTTGTACGCTTTAAGTTGATTAACGCGTGCGGTCCACTTGGCGTTTTCCATTGTGGTGGTTCGTTGTCGTGTCATCAACAGTTTGCCGATTCGCTTCATGCGCTTGTCGGCGTTGGATAATCCTCTTTGATTCGGATAACGACGTTTATCACCTTCTCTTTGTCTTGAGCTGTGTGCGGGCACCCATAGGCATTTTTAGACGCCTACAGTTAGGATTTTGCTGATGTGGATATTTTATTTTTTAAAAATAAATATTAAATCTTATAGTAACGGTTGCTTTTGTTGTTAATAGACTGTAGCAATGGTTAGGATTTGCTGACATGAATTTTTTATTATTTTATAAAAATTAATCTAATAGCAACAGTTGTTATATTTGTAACGAGTTTAGATTGTTTCAATAAGCTAATTGCAACAGCTTTAATAGTAACAGATTATTTGCAACGGTTTTAACCATTGTTAATATATTATAAACAGTCCATACCATTACTAAGAGGCCTAAACATAATGGTTGGAACCATTGATATAAGGGGATTTTGTAGTAGTGTCTCTTTTTATTTCTCAAGGCGCGAGATTTTTCTCTGAAAAATCGCCTCTCAAGGAACTGTAAAAATTGCCGCCAAAATCGCTATAGGAATCGCTCTACCAAAAGTCACGTGGCAGCCAGAGTTCCCTATTTATGAATTCTACCTGAACACACAAGTCTCGCCTGACTTGTGAAGTCTGCCTAAACACACAAGTTCTCCTGAACGCACAAGCTCCAGTAGCGGACGCGGTGCTTACAGGAACTTTGAATTGAGGTAAATTCAGCTAAATTCAAATCTAAAACTACTTCTAAGTATTGATTAATCTACCAGTTGGTATCGGGTGTAGATTCAAACCTTAGAACAAGAAAACAAATCAAAGATGAAGAGAGTTTTCAGAGAGATCTCCAAAGAGTTTTTGGGGCGATTTTTGCAGCGCCTTGAGCGGCGATTTTTCAGAGAAAAATCTTGCGCTTTGAGAAATAAAAGAGAGTTTTTTAGTGATCTTAAGGAGTTTGAGATCATCTCTTGCAAGCTTTGTAATATTCTTCAATATTCAAAGGAAATTTTTTGTGCGGCTCCCGAGGACGTAGGCAAGTTCCCGAACCTTGTTAAAATTTTGGTATTCTCTCTTCTATTTTTTCCTTGCAAAGTTTCTTTTATTTGTTGTGATTTCTTCTTGTCTTCTTTCAACACAAGAGCCAGAGGGCACGTTCCGCGAGAGGGTTCATTTGACAGGTTGTCGATAGGACGAATCCCCAACAACTAGTATCAGAGTCTCGTTCAGATATGTGTGTAAGCAATGATAGAAGAAAGCAAATCAAAGATTGAGAAGTTTGACGAATCAGACTTTACATACTGGAAGTCACAGATGGAGGACTATCTGTACTAAAAGGATCTTTATCGTCCGTTGATGGGTAAAGCGAAAGGAAAGAAGAAAGATGAGACCGACGATGACTGGGAAATATTGGATCAGAATGCTCTAGGGCAAATTCGATTGTCGCTCGTAAAAACAATCACCCATAATATATTAAAGGAGAAGAGGACTGTGGGGCTTATGGAAGCGCTCGGAAAGATATACGAGCAACCGTCAGCTGTAAACAAGGTGCATCTTGTCAAAATATTCTTCAACCTTAAGATTGCAGAACATGTTCCTTCATGATTCATCTCTGCGAGTTCAACACGATTGTTAATCAACTCATCTCAGTCAGTATCACGTTTGATGATGAAGTATACGCCCTATTGATACTATTGTAGTTGCCAGATAGTTGGGCAAGTTGCGTGTCCGAAATCAACAACTCGGCAGAGAAGGAGAAATTGAAGCTGAACGAGGTTGTTAGTATGATTCTATCTGAGGAGGTTAGAAGAAAATCAGACGAATCAGAAGGTTCAGGTTTAGCCCTAAGTCTCGAGCAGAGAGGCCGAAGCCGTAATAAGGGTAACCAGAACAGGAATCGATCAAAGTCAAAAAACAAGAGATCGAACTTGAAGGTGAGGCCTATCAAAGGAAAATGTTGGAACTGCGACCTGGAGGACCATATGTCTTCAGTCTGTAAAGCACCAAAGAAGGATACAAGTGAGCAGGAGGCTCATCTTGTACAAGATGCCTTGATCCTTGTTATGAACAGTGATTCTGATTCATGGGTTATTGATTCGAGTGACTCCTTCCACACCACTGCTTATAGGAAGCTTCTGCATAACTATGTAGCAGAAGACTTTGGAAAAGTGTACTTGGGGGACAATGAGCTGTGTAGTATTGTTGGAAGAGGTGATGTGCAGATACAGATGAAGGGCTCCAAGTGGAATTTGAAGAACGTCAGACATGTACAGAAGCTGAAGAGGAATCTTGTTTCGGTTGGTCAGCTTGGAGCAGAAGGCTATGTTATGACATTTACTGGGGATTCGTGGAAAATCTCTAACGGTACTATGGTAGTTACTAATGGCAACAAGATCGGAACACTCTACCTAACTTTACATGCGAGTGACACCCTCGCAATTACAACGGGTAAGGAGAGTGTAGATCTATGGCACAATAGATTAGGACACATGAGTGAGAAGAGTATGGAGATTCTACACTCTTAAGGAAAACTAACCGGCATCGATTCAGTTGAAGTTGGTGTTTACGAAGACTGCATCTACGGGAAACAGTAGAGGGTCAGCTTTCAGAAGAGTGGAAGACCACCTAAAGCTCACAAGCTAGAACTTGTTCATACAGACATATGGGGTCCAGCTAGCGTGTCTTCTCTTGGCAGTTCGGCATACTATATCACCTTTATTAACGATCACTCGAGAAAGGTGTGGGTATACTTCATGAAGTACAAGTCAGAGGTGTTTGGAATCTTCAAGAAGTGGAAATACATGGTGGAGAACGAGACAGATCTGAAGGTGAAGGATCTGAGATCAGACAATGGTGGAGAATATGAGTTGGAGGAGTTCAAGAAGTTCTATGTTCTGAATGAGATTCGTTTAGAGAGGACTATTCCAGGAACACCGCAACAGAATGGCGTTGTAGAGAGAATGAACAGAACGTTGACAGAGCATGCGAGGAGCATACGTCTACGTGCAGGTCGACCAAAAATATTTTGGGCGGACGCGGTGCATATAGCAGCGTACAAAAGGCTGAGTGCAGAAGCGGGGTTGGATGAACTCCTTCATTGATACCACGATGTTTATTTCACTACAACACCTGAAATCATCTATAACGGTCGAAAAACGCTATGATATTATTTCATAGCGTTTTAATCAGCGCTGTGTCAGAACCCGCTATAGTAGATCTGTGGCTTTACATAGCGCTTCCCCAAACGCTATCAAAAATGTTCCAACCATAGCGTTTTTATGTAGCTATAAAAGGGTATGCAATAGCATTTTTGTATTGCTATGACGAATATCTTTCATAGCGGTTAAAAAATGCTATTAGTTAGTTTTTATTCATAGCATTTCAACACTGCTATTGTCTTACATTTGATAGCATTTGAGTTACTACAATGGCATTTCAGCGAATGCTGTCTTTCTTCTTTTAATAGCATTTCAGCAATTGTTTCCACTTCTTATAGAGGTTCAGTTGTGCCTATAAACCTTTGAGGTTGAACTAGAAATAGCTTCCAATTATGACAACCATAAAAACAAATATTTCATTTAAATGTTCAAACTGATACATAACCAAGTTGTAGCATACAAGAAGTTCAACACAAATTTGCCAAAAAACAAATACTAGTATTTGGATAATCCAACATGGAGTACAAGAAATTAACCATAGTAGTACAGAACAACAAAAACTAACTTTGCTGTATTATATATGACTTGGGAGACTCGTCATCTTCAGCAATTAAGTACTAGTACTACAGATCTGGAAAGCACTAACAAAAAGGCAAAACAAAGCACTATCAATTGGAAGAGGAAGAGAAATCCCACCAGCAAATTTTGAGGTTTAATATCTCGATGGCAGATTCTGACACAGTTGTGTATATAGGCAAGAGCTCTGCGGATCTGGAAACAAGATTTTCATTAGGATATCCATATTGTATAACACAGAGCAGGTTCCAAATTACAAAGCAATTATCACATAAATTCTTAAAAATCAAAAGAACTTTTATCAGTCCAAATGCAATTCAAACCAGTCCAAATCCCATGTTAAGTCAAAGGATTTGTTTACTTGATTAAATTAGAAAAGACCCGTACCAATTATTAACGAAATAGACAGGAGAAGCAGCTTGAACATTCTCGCAATTCTAAATACTCCCATCTCAAAAACTACAACCATGTCAAACAACTTAACGCACTTCAACCTGTGTGCAGCTTTGTGGTGATACACAACGAGAAACTACAGGAAATATTTTAAGTTACTCACAGGAATTAGAAATGAGTCCACAAGTTTGGGGAGTTGTAAACTGTGCTTATGAGAAGTACTTCAGTAAGGGATCATTCACTTGTAACCTGCGCTAATCGGGCATGAAGTTCATAAGATATAAATGCGTATTATTATAATAAAAACACTAAAAAGCAGTTTCATAAATATATATTACCCAAAGGGAAATGTTTACATGACAATGTGGAGAAGAATTGGAAAAAGCAGATTTTTGGTCATAAGTCGACTCATGCACAGGCATAAGTCGACTTATGGTAAGTCGACTTATGTTGGTGCATGAGTCGACTTACGTTCTGCTCTGGATTGTTGGTTTTTTGCTCTGCCAAGTCGACTTATCAGGTCTGATAAGTCGACTTATGATCTCTTCTCCAGTTGCTGTTTTTCGCTCTGCCAAGTCGACTTATGCAGACTGATAAGTCGACTTATGACGGGTTTTTTGGAAAGTTCAGGTTCCTATTTGCAGTCTGTTTGGGTTTCTGTTTTGGTATAAATACCAATACGATTTGAGGGTTTTGTGAGGAGAGTTTTGGGGTTTTGGAGCACAGAAAAAGAGAGATCTTTCTGAGCTATTTGTTAGGGTTATTGGTTGAGAGATTGAGAGATTTGTTGGTGAGATTAGTTGGTTCGTTTGAGCGATTTGTAATCTCAATTTGTACTCTCCTTCTCTATTAGTGAAAACCCACCCCCTTCTTGCCCCGTGGACGTAGGCAATTTGCCGAACCACGTAAAACCTTGGTGTTTGTGTTTTGTTTGGTCTTTCTCTCGGCGTTCGTTGGTTTGGTTTCTCAAAGCATCAGTCACAACAAGTGGTATCAGAGCACGGGCAACGCTTGGGCTATTTGGAGGAGTAGATCGCTTTGGAAGTTCATCTAGGGCTTCGTTTGGTGATAAAGGTGGGATCTTTTTTTGTAAAAATCTCGTCTTTTTCAGTTTGGATCTATTTCTCGTTTGTTTCCGCATTGGTTTGGTGGTGCCTTGAGGATTATGGCCGAGAAAGAAGGAGTTGTGGGCAGTACTTCCGGCGTGAAGACCGTCCAAAGCTTGAATATCCACTCAATGAAGATTGATGTGGAAAAGTTCAATGGCACAAACAATTTTGGACTTTGGCGATGCGAAGTCATGGATGCGCTCAACGCGCAAAATTTGGAAGATACGTTGGAGTTGGACGGGAAACCGGACAACATTGATGAGAAGGTTTGGAAAAAGATGAATCGAACGGCGTGTGGTGTGATTAGGTCTTGTCTCACTCAAGATCTAAAGTATGATGTGATCAATGAGACTTCTGCAAAGAAGATTTGGGAGATCCTTGAGAGCAAGTATTTGACCAAGAGTGTGGAGAATCGCTTGCATTTGAAGAGGAGGCTTTACCGCTTCCAGTTGAAGAAAGGAACCTCCATTGGTGATCACATGAACCACTACACGAAGCTTCTTGCGGATTTGGCGAATGTGGATGTTAAGATTGAAGATGAGGACAAGGCGTTGTTGCTATTGAGTTCCTTGCCTGACGAGGAATATGAGACCTTCGTTCTTACTCTTATTAATGGGAAGGCATCTCTTTCGTATAGTGAGGTCACCGCTGCACTTGTGAATTATCAGCTTCGAAAGAAGGATAAGGAGACTTCGTTTGAGCCGGTAGCGGGGGCGTTGGTCGCAAGAGCAAAGGGTCCAAACCGTAGTGGGAGGTCGCAGTCTAGAGGGGCACATCTTGGAGTTCGTAAGAATCAATGTGCCTTTTGCAAAGAAGATGGACATTGGAAAGCCGATTGCCCAAAGTTAGTTGATCGAGCCGGGAAGAATAAGGGAAAAGCTATTCAAGCTTCAGAGGCGAATGTTGTCAAGGCTAGTGGCAACGATTCAGATTCGGATTCTTCGGGCTACTCGTTATCTGCACTGCCGTCAGTTTGTGTTGCCTACTCTACAGAGTGGATATTGGATTCGGGTGCTACATACCACATTTGCCCTAGGAGGGATTGGTTCTCCAGCTTTCAGGAGTTGGAAAGAGGGGATTTCGTGCTCATGGGGAATGATCACAAATGCTCTATTGGTGGTATTGGTACTGTTCGGATCAGGATGAGTGACGGGGTGATTCGGGAGTTGGTTGGAGTGAGGTTCGTTCCTCAGTTGAAGAAGAACATCATTTCACTTGGAGCTTTGGAGGCAGCTGGCTATAGGGTGACCTTGGCGGATGCACGCTTGAAGGTTACATTTGGGTCCATGATTGTGATGAAGGGCGTCAGAAGAAGAAATTTGTATTATTTGCACGGAAGCACGGTGATTGATAGGGAAATGACGACTTCATCAGATTCGGCTAGACTGTGGCATTGTTTGGTGCTGGGGTATATGATTGGTAATACCGTGCATTGGTTGTTGAGGAGTGCTATGACCTGCAGATTGAAGTCCTGTGAGCACATTAGGATGAGCGAGACCGTGGTGGAGTTTGGCACTTCTATCCATCGAGCGAGGGGTCTTTTTGGAGGTGTTCAGTCAGGCATTTGGGGGCCTTCCAAGGAGGCATCATTGGGAGGTAATCGTATCTTGGTTTCCACAGTTGGTGATTGTTCTAGGCATTATTGGGTCGCGACCAGTTCCCGTTGGTGTAAAGTCCTAGAAGTCAACAACAATTGGAAGAAGTGTATTGGCAGAAAGGTAACTCATTGTTTCAGCTTTGGTAGGGGTCCTTTCTTGCGTTGGTGCCGAGCTCACGGCAATAGGAGACACTTCATTGGTGTGGAGACTTTGGGGCGACGAGATGAGATGACAGTTTCGATGGGTCGTTCCTTTCTGGAGGAGGATCGGCGTTTGATGTCGAGCATTGGCATTGGTGTGCGGGCTTCGACATATTTGGGTCATCTTATGCATAGGTCGCCGACTGCTGCTTTAGGAGTTATTAGATCTGGTGGAGCTGCTTCAGATTTTGGGTCGCGTCGGATATTTGGATACCCAGCATTTGGTCACATCGTGGATGTGAGATTGGATCCGATTGCGCGTTTGGGGTTCGGAGGCTCAGTTGATTATCGTTTGGGAGCTTCTGATTTTGTTCTGAGCAGGTATGTCACTTTTGACTCTCGGCAGGTGGAGAGTGTTGATCAGGTCATTTGGATATCGCAGCAGGTGGAGAGTGATGCTACTCCACGTTGGGTGGAGATTACTCCACATACTCCAGATCATACTGCGTCATTTGGGATTCCAGCTAAGGTGACACAGGTTGGAGATCATTTGGTTTTGGATGCAGATGATGGATTGGTTTTGGATTCAGTTGCAGCTGGTAGATATAGTTTGGATATGGCCATTGGTTTACCTCAGGTGGAGGTGTTTGATTTGTCTCAATTTGGGGTCATTGGGAATACTATCAGTTGCAGATCGTTTGGTGATATTGGAGAAGAGTTGCAGACTTTTCTATTTGATTGAGGGCCTTTGGAGGCCGTTTGGGTGAACTACGTGAAGGCTTGATTCCTTGGGCAAAGGATACGTAGGCAGTCATTTTGATGCAGCCGATTTGGTGAGCGACATCGACATTTGGGGTGAGTGTTCACACTCTCATTTGGGTCTCAGCATGTGAGGCATTTGTTTGGTTGGTGTCGGCTCAGTTTTGGGAAAACTTCGCCGAGGGGGAGAATTGTGGAGAAGAATTGGAAAAAGCAGATTTTTGGTCATAAGTCGACTCATGCACAGGCATAAGTCGACTTATGGTAAGTCGACTTATGTTGGTGCATGAGTCGACTTACGTTCTGCTCTGGATTGTTGGTTTTTTGCTCTGCCAAGTCGACTTATCAGGTCTGATAAGTCGACTTATGATCTCTTCTCCAGTTGCTGTTTTTCGCTCTGCCAAGTCGACTTATGCAGACTGATAAGTCGACTTATGACGGGTTTTTTGGAAAGTTCAGGTTCCTATTTGCAGTCTGTTTGGGTTTCTGTTTTGGTATAAATACCAATACGATTTGAGGGTTTTGTGAGGAGAGTTTTGGGGTTTTGGAGCACAGAAAAAGAGAGATCTTTCTGAGCTATTTGTTAGGGTTATTGGTTGAGAGATTGAGAGATTTGTTGGTGAGATTAGTTGGTTCGTTTGAGCGATTTGTAATCTCAATTTGTACTCTCCTTCTCTATTAGTGAAAACCCACCCCCTTCTTGCCCCGTGGACGTAGGCAATTTGCCGAACCACGTAAAACCTTGGTGTTTGTGTTTTGTTTGGTCTTTCTCTCGGCGTTCGTTGGTTTGGTTTCTCAAAGCATCAGTCACAACAGACAATACCAAGTCAAATTAATGTAGAACTTTTTTTCTCAATTTTAAATATAATAATCAGGTAGAGAACCACTTATCAAGAACACATCGCTTTCTCTATCAGTTCCTGCAGTTGCCCGTTCTTGTATGCTTCTGTTAAAATATAAACATGATAATTAATAAGAAAGCAACAAACATAGTTACCATACTATTAAAATTAATCACCAAGTGATTTCCATGAATTAATATATAGTTCAAGTGTCAAATAATTAGAAGCTGCAAGAAAAAAGTAAGAGTAATCAGGTTAGTCCACCTAAATTTAAGAAAATACGAGATGATTTGGAGTAGTTCTCATCTCATGCATGCTAAGTCAAAGGATTTGTTTACTTGATTAAATTAGAAAAGACCCATACCAATTATTAACGAAATAGACAGGACAAGTAGCTTGAACATTCTCGCAATTCTAAATACTCTCATCTCAAAAACTACAACCATGTCAAATAGCTTGGAGATGGAAAAGGTTTATTGTTGATCACAAGTTGGAGCTTAAAATAGCCTGAGAGTCAAAATAATAACCAGGAAAGAAATTGAGGTAGCAGGGATCAAAATTAGGATGTCAAATTCAACAAGATGGTGAGAATCAAGTGAAGAGGCAGGGAGACTTTCTTTAACTTACTTATTGAGATTTTTAGAAAGGAAAAAAAAAACACAATCATAATAAGAAAATATGGGCAAACAACTTGAAACCAGTTAGGATATAAGGGCTAATAACAAGAGGACAAGTACATAATAGGCAGACAATAGTGACTTATCCACTCAAAAATATTAACTTATTTTGATCTAAACATGTGTATATGCTTGTCTGAAAAATATGTAAGTTTAGAATATTACTTTGTCCTCGTCTGTGTCTGCCCTCCGGTCTTTCAGCTTCATCTCCAGCATCTCTCTTCGAAGCCTTTTAACTGAACTAGATGACCCCTTAACAATATTTGGCCTCCTTGAACTGCTTGTATCACCATGCTTCATACTGGTAGATGCCATGTCACAAATTTTAATCAACTCACTTCATGATTCTCTTGTACTACCTTTTCTTGCATCAACAAATCCACATGCTTGATTGTGCAGAAGATTGATAAGGATCTGATACAGAAACTTTCACTTCATCAAGACATTTGCTTTCCCGCAGAAGAACATCATCAAACAATCAGTAAACCAAAACAAATAACCTGACACAGACTTACAACATAGAGACATATTCATT
>NC_033798.1:10850414-10865444 GCF_001876935.1 Asparagus officinalis
TGAGCGACCCTCGCGTTCAAAGGTGTTCAACCAACAGCGACCCTCGCGTCATCAAGGCACAAACCAAACACGAGCGACCCTCGCATTCAATGGTGTTCAGCTAACACCCAACTTCGCGTCTCAATTCAAAGAACACGAAGTTGGGTTCTGCACGCCAGATTGGGCGTTTGACTCGTTCAAACACGAGCTGAACGGATGGTGTTCAGCTAACACCCAACTTCGCGTCTCAATTCAAAGAACACGAAGTTGAGGTTCTGAACGCCAGATTGGGCGTTTGACTCACTCAAACATGAGTCGAACGGTTCCAAAACCGTTTTTCCCACGTCCTGAGGGATTTTCGCCCACATAGGAGCGGATATAGGAGTCAGTTACAATCTCCTATCCCCCTATAAAAGCTCAACAAACCCAACGGAGTAAAGGGTTGGATCATCAGAATCTAAACCAGACGAGTTGGTTAAAGGGGCTGGCTCTTTAAAAACTAAGGGGTGAGTGGTTGGATTTTTGACATCTGAACCGCACAGGTTGGATTCTCAGGATCTCAACCACTCAGGCTTGGAGATTCAGCAGCAACGAAATCCTTAGAGATAGGATTTTTGAATCAAAACCTCAGAAGATCAAATCTGAGGATTCTTCGACAACAGAAAAACAGCTTGATCCTTAACCGAATTCTCGGTTCCAACAACTCTATTCACAGAGTTCAAACTCGTTCAGAGTTCTTAAACTCGTTCAGAGTTCTTAAACTCGTTCAGAGTTCTTAAACTCATTCAGAGTTATTCATAAAACTTTCCACGAAAGTTCATCGTTCCCACGAGATAAAGACGGTCGGATCGTCAACGGAGAGCAAGTTCGACGCAATCAATCGAAGGAAGCACTCCATCGCTGCCAAGAAGAACCCAGTTTTAAACAAAGGGGAAAACCAAATTCGTTTTCCTCTCTTTTGTAATCAAGTTGTAACCGAGATCAAAGGAATCAAAATCACATTTTCTTTATTCTCTTCTTTACAATTTTCTCTACATACAAAAGATGGCGACTCCGCTGGGGACGAGCTTCTGTGACGAAGAAGTGGTGGTGCAATCCGATGTTCATCTCACTGGAACAACTGTCGAAACTCTCGTAGTAGAGTTTGATCAAGCCAAGTTTGAAAAGGCTATCTCCTCTGGATCCCTTAGCCCCAAGGCTATGCGCAAGATCCACAAAGTCTCCAAGGAGACCCCCTGCTCAGCTAACTGATCGCTAGGTGATGGATAGTTGAAATGATACTCATTTCCGCTTCTAGTGGCAAAGACTTCTTGTTCTTCTTCGGAGAGCGGGAAGGTAGGAGCTTCATTACCATCTTCTTCGAAGATCGCGGAGGTAGCATTGCAAGACTTGCCTTTACCCTTTTTGGTCGAGGAAGTCGTCCACTGATCGTCTTTAATTAGATCAGGATGAACCCAGAGGATTTCGCCGTTTGGGGCTGTGTGTGGCACAAGTCCTTTTTGGCGCTGTCCATGTGGGTCGTCGTTCACTATCTTCATTCCAACTTTGGTGATGCGTTCTGGTTCAAACCATGTTGTGGGCACTGATCCAAAGCTGATCGATACTGCATTTGCTCCGACATTCTTGGACGGCTTCGGGGTTATGACGCCTACATCAATTAACGCCTGGATTTTATCCTTAAGATGGTAGCATGACTTTGTAGGGTGATATATGGACCGCTCTATGGTATGCACAATACTTCGGATCCTTCACTCTGCTAGCCCCTTCTTGATCCACGATCGACGGCAGCTAGATTTTGTTATTTTCCAATAGGTACTTAAAGATGTCGGGAACTTCGTCATCTTTGAAGGAGTACACCTTAGGAAATCTTGACTCCGAAGATTTCTGCTTCTGAGGCCGTTGTTGCCATTGCGACTGCGATTGTTGTGGTGCTCGTTGCTGCTGCTGTTGCTGATGTTGCAATT
The DNA here is from genome assembly GCF_001876935.1 of Asparagus officinalis. NCBI lineage: Eukaryota > Viridiplantae > Streptophyta > Magnoliopsida > Asparagales > Asparagaceae > Asparagus > Asparagus officinalis. The sequence goes on from NC_033798.1 coordinate 10,852,358, forward strand.
GGAAAGTTTGATTAGCATCAACTGCATTAGCATGTGCCTTATCTTTCCCTCGTGGGACGAAATTCTGCTGTGGAGTATTCGTCGCCTGTTGGCCTCTTTCCGCCTTCTTCCTTCTGAGGAATCGCTCGGCTTGCTCTCCTCGGACCTTCAAATCCTTCCATGTTTTGGATGGAGCTGTCCCCATTGCTTCCAACACGTCCAATGCGAGGTTGTTGTGGCAAGTCTGGAGAATGAACTCCTCAGTGATCGGGTCCCGACAGTTCATCGTCTTGTTCTTGAACCTTTTGACGAAGGTATCAACCAATTCCCCGTCTTTTTGTTTCTCGTCAAGCAATGACCCGATGGATATCTCGGTGTCGTCGTCGAAGAAATTGGTGAGGAATTTAGTCTCCATGTCGTCCCAGCTATTCATGCTTCCTGGCTTGAGGCGGCGATACCAATCGAAGGCGGCTCCACGAAGAGTGCCAACGAAGGACCGTACCATCAGAGGCTCATTACCAGAGATAACCCTCAGGTGTGATTTGAAGTAAACCAAATGCTGAGTGGGTAAACACATCCCATTAAACGGCGTGAAGTTACCTGGCGTAGAAACATGGGTAAAGGTAGTTCTTGATACATAACTAGCAAAAAGAACTCGTAGGAAAAAGAAAACAAAAGTCCTTGTTTTTTTTTTATTAAAGTGAGCCTCTGGTGTCTATTTATCTTCCCAGCAGAATACTGAAGGGAGAAGGATTACTTTTTACCAGCGATATTTCTTCTGTGCACAGCGAGTCTAGAATTCACTGCTCCGGTTCTGGCTTCTCGAACAGCTGCTTCTTCAACCAATCAAATGGCTGCAAATAATATTGAGAATTTAAAATTAGAAATAGATGTGGAAACATCTAAGGTATGGCATTGGGTAAGCAAAGAAAAACCGCACGAGGGAAGCGCAAGAAGAAAGTGCAAGAGTGATTAAACCATACTGATTTCTCAGTGAAGCCTCCATCAGCAAACTGGTAGACGATAAAATATTAAGAGTGATTAAACCATACTGATTTCTCAGTGAAGCCTCCATCAGCAAACTGGTAGACGATAAAATATTTAACTAATTGATCAAATATGATTTATTAAGATTGTCCAGACATAACATTACATATTTGCTTGTATTCCTTTTTCTCCTTTATCTTCACTGTTTCTAAAAAACACACATCTGACTTTGATGATCTGTCCACCAAGTATTATCAAAACATAGTAACTTAAATTCCATAAACTTCTAATATCCCTGACAAGACCCCATTAAGAGATAGAAAAGGGTGAAATTTCAGAAGTTACATTTGAGCAGCATTATCACTCCATGCTCATTGGTTTGACCGAGTGGAGAACCCAAAACAAATCACAGCGAGGGACAACCCATTGGTTGCGAGGGACAAGCCACATGAAGTGTTTGATCCGAGGTGGTAAGTTTGGCTTCCAAACCAGGTTCCATTGCCCCTCCAAACGAGATGTCTCAAGCAATAATCTGTAGGCAGAACCCACGGTAAAAACACCGGTCAGAGTACCCCTCCCCCAACCCACAATTTTATCTTCATGACTCATTGGTTAGCGACGACTTGGTTCGCCTTGGGCTGTTTGTCAGTGGCTTGGATTTATTGGTCATGCATTTCTCTGCATATTCGGGCATGGCGCCATCTGCATTTAGAACGCTGAAGCTCTCTGTTGTTTTAGGGCATGGCTTCTTGGAGCATACTTGGCCACTTGTTGCGCGCACCTTACTCAATAAGTGACTCGCAGGGTTTTCCCTCGCTGGATACCGTATTAATCTGATGCGACCGCAGAGCCGGCATTCGATCTTCATCTTCCTGAAGGTAATCTTGTCCGAATCCTACCATAAGTTTTGCTCGTATGATGGCTCGCGGGACTACAGACGTGTTTATACGCCGGGATGCTTGCCAGGAATCGAGCTTGGGATTATCCGCGTGTCGATGTTCCTTGCGTGGTCCATATTAAGTGGTGACCCTCGGAAATTCTCCATCTAACCGACCGCTCTTTTCTTACGTGCGGAAACGGCCTAGGCCTTGGTTTTGGGCGTTTCAGTACCGGAGCCGCTTTTGGAAACGCGAAATTCTCTCGTGGAACTGTATTAGTGCAGTTGTACTCCAGACAATACTGTCCAATGAGTTTGGAACAGGGGCTTGAGTCTATTAGTTCTCGAGAACAAGTGCCTTTTCCTCCCTGGTTTTACTTGTTACCCTGCAGCACGATAGTACAACTCGTCGGTTTGAAGGTCGGAGTAACCTATCGTGTGTTGGCACGACTTCTCAGGTATAACGCTATCGTCATCAGACGATAATGTTTCCCTCTGAGGGCGAACTGTCTTCTTTGGGCTTTCAAGAGTCACGCGCCTCGAAACATGCCTTTGTGGGCGTGAGTTCTCAGCGGGCTCCTGGACTTCAATGCGTAAATTGGTGCGCCTAGCTGCCCTGATCTCTTTGTCATGCTGAGGGTGGCGGTGACTCCCAGCATGTTGAGTCGTTCAGGGCTTCTTTATCGGGCCCAAACGTTCTTGAACTGGAGCTTTGCATCATCCATCGGGAAGTGGACCGAGGCGCTCCAAAACTGACTTCTTTCTTCGGGATGATTCTGCGTGATCTCCCGGGGTAGCTATGGGAATTATTGGCGATTTAGGTTGGTTCGCCGGAGGTTGAACTTTTGATGAAGGCTGCAAATATTGCTCTTTAGCCTGAATCGCCGCTTCAGACTTCGGCTTCCATACTTGGCGGGTTGGTGCCGGCTTTTTGGCCACTTCCTTCTACAGTCTTATGCGGGCTTCTTGGACTTGAGCCCATGCTTGCGCTGATAGTGCGCGGCGCTTGCGAATGCGCTCATCAAGTGTTGAACGATTCCATTTGACACGGATCCATTCATTCGTTGGCGGTTTGGAGGAGCTGCCATTCATTGTTTGTTGAGGCTGTTTGCCTCTCCTACTCTTCAGATCCGCGTTATAGCGGATTTCGTCAGTAGACTCCATTGCCTTTGCGAGTTGCCGTGCCAGACGTTGACGTCGCCTCTGGCGGACTCTCTTTGAAAGAGTCACTACTCCTTCAACGGCGGAGGCATTGGTGAGAACAGATTTGACCTGGTTGGAGGTCGGTGGAGCTTCACCCGATGCAACTTCGGCATCAATTGGGGTGAGATCTTCGTTGGCATTCTGCACTTCTTCATACCAACGGACTTTTCTCCTGGAGGAGAACTTCTTGGACTTGCGGGGGGAGGTGGATCCGGACAAGGATGACAGATACTCCTCGAACTTTTGTTGGTCGAATTCATACTCAACCTCCTCCTCGACCGGGATTGAGATCCGCGGCTGCGACACAACGATCTCGACAGTGAGATCGGTGGCTCCCACTGTGGTCGCCAGATTGTTCGCGGGGAAAATTGCTTTCATTGACGTCATTGTTTTCTTAAGCAACAGTTTTTCGATTATAAAAGATCTGGTCTTTTTATAAGATCCGGTTACAACAAAATCAAAGAAAAAAAGAAAATTACAACTCTCCTTCTATCCTCTTTTTATAAGATCCGGTTACAACAAAATCAAAGAAAAAAAGAAAATTACAACTCTCCTTCTATCCGAACAAATCGCAAGATCCTGTTTTGCGGTCTCTTGCTTGTGTGGGTTCTTTGCCTACGCCGGGGTTAATCCGTGGACCACCACGTGATCTTGATCCGATCGGATCTACACGGTATGGCGGGTGTTATTTCACGAAGGAAATAACAGCCGAGGGGATTATTTCACCAAGGAAATAATAGCCCTAAGTAATCGAAATCGACCAAGCGAAATCAATACTCTTCTCGGGATCAAAAACCAAGTTTTGATCCGGAGGATAACCGTGTGGATCTCAAATCTGATCTCTCTTTCGAACTCCTGCCTTGTCTGACGTGGATGATCGCCAAGAACCAGATCTGAAAAGTCCAAGTCTTCAAAGCTCCAAAACTCCGAAGTTCAGTTCTCAATCCGGCAGAGTTTCACCTCAAAAGTTCCAACAAAAGTCCAACCCTTAAAAAATGAGCCCTCCTTCTCTATTTATAGGCCTCTCAAATCAGATCTGGGCTCAGATCTGGGCCCAGACCTGGGTGGCTCGGCGGTGGCTCACCGAGCCACCTAGGTGGCTCGGCTTTGGCCAAGCCCTCCGGGTGTTCGCCGCTTTGCCCGTTTTTCGATTTTGCGGTTTATCTGATCTTTAGTGTTGATCTGGACTCTGATTTGGCAATCCGGATCCTGATTTGGCAGTAAATCCGCTTTGGTGTTTGAGTTCGAGTCCGCTCCCGGTCTTGTTTGATGTGGTGGACTCTATGGTTGGATGACTCGTTGCTTCATCGACCCGTTGGTTCGTTGGTTTGTCGAATCACCGTGCCGAGCTGTGTTAAGGGACCTATAAGTAGTTTTATACGCCTACAAACACGGGCTGATATGAAGCAAGTCTAAGCAATGCTGGAACTTTCTACCTATCACCACCTTGGTCAACATGTCTGTGGGATTCTCATTCGTGTAAATATTCATGATAGAAATATCACCTTCCTCTATGACATTCCACACAAAATAATATCTGGCGTTGATATTCTTGGTACGAGCATGGTGAACTTGATTCTTAGCCAAATGAATCGTACTCTGACTATCGCACCATAAGTTAACAGTATGCTGCTCAATCCCCAAATCATCTAGAAAACCCCACAACCACAATGCTTCTTTCACTCCCTCCCCCATGATCATGTACTTGGTCTCTGTAGTAGAAAGTTCCACTATAGCCTGTAACATAGATCGTCAAATAACTGGAGCCCTATGTATGCTGAATACATAACCAGTAGTAGATCGCCGTCTATCTAGATCACCCGCGTAATCTGAGTCCACAAACCTATCAATCTGACATGTATCTCCACCAAAGCATAAACCCGTATCAGCGGTATCCTTCAAGTACCTCAGGACCTACTTCACCGCTTCCCAGTGCGCCTCTCCCGGATTCTCTATGAACCTGCTGACCACACTAACTGCTTGTAAAATATCTGAGCATGTACACACTATTGCGTACATCAAACTGCCAACTGCACTAGCATATGGGACATGCTCTATGTGTGCCTTCTCTTTCGCTATAGTGGAAGATTGTTTACCTGAGAGCCTAAAATGTGAAGCCACCGGAGTCACCACCGGTTTAGCATTTTGTATCCCGAACCTTACGATCACCCACTCAATGTAGCCCTTTTGATTCAAGAACAATTGCTGATTTGTCCGCTCTCTTCTAATATTCATACCTAGTATTTTTCTTGCAGCGCCCATATCCTTCATCTCGAACTCTTTACCAAGTTAAGATTTTAGCCTATCTATCTTCATCCTGCTCTTAGAAACAATAAGCATGTCATCCACATATAAAAGAAGATAGATATAATCACCTCCACAAAGCTTCCGAATGTAAACATAACAATCATAATCGATTTGAGAAAATCCATGCTTTAGCATAAAGGAGTCAAATCGCTTATACCACTACCGAGGAGATTGTTTCAATCTATAGAGTAACTTCCTCTAGCGCCACACATGATTCTCCTTATCCTCAACCTTGTAGCCTTCAGGTTAATGTATATAGATCTCTTCATCCAAGTCTCCGTGCAAGAAGGCCGTTTTAACATCGAGTTGTTCTAACTCAAGATCACCATGAGCAACAATACTCAATAGCACCTGAATAGAAGTGTGTTTCACCACCGAAGAAAATATCTCATTGTAATCTACACCCTCTTTTTGTGCAAATCCCTTAGCCAATAGCATCACTTTGTACCTTGTACCACCGAGTTATGAAGGATCCTCCTTTCTTTTATACACTCACTTACAACCAATAGCTTTTCTTTATACGGGCAATGAGATTACCTCCTATGTTTGGTTCTTCCGGAGAGATTCCATCTTCTCCTCCATTATCGCCAACCAACTCTCGCTATCTCTATCTCGAATAACTTTCTTGAAGGAGACCAGTTTATCATCCTCCACCGAGAGTACGTATTCAACCAAATTCACCTGTTCATAGTGATTTAGAGGTTGATCAGCCCCCAGCTTCTGTACCTGCTTGTATGCTCGTCTTGGCCTAGTGGAAGCCAAACTATCATCGAGCTGTTGTTATTATAGTGCATGTGTATTTTCTTGCTGAACCTCCTTCTGTTCAAGCTCATCATCTTCATGATCCTCTTCTTGAATACGACTAGAACCTGGTTGTTCTTTAGGTTCTTTCTCAATAACCTGGGATTTTAAAGTCCCAACAGTCCCAAAACCATCACCCTTAGGCACCCTAGCAATCATGGATCTCTCATCAAAAGAAACATTCCTATTGATCATGAACTTTGAATCTTCTGTACACTAAAGACGATAGCCTTTTACACCCTTTACATACCCCAATAATATAGCCTTCTTAGCCCTCGCGTCAAGCTTTCCCTTATTGACGTGATACTAGGTGGTATACCTAAAAATCCAGAACCTCTCATAATCTGCATGCTCCCCTGACCACACCCTAAAGGGTGTATCACTATCCAGTATAGAATGTGGAGACTGATTCACTATGTAGCAGGCTGTAACAATCGACTCTGCCACCATTCTTTACCCAAATCAGCATATGATCGCATACTCACTGTTTTCTTTCGCAGTGTACGGTTCAGCCTCTCCGGGACCCCATTCTGCTGTGGTGTTGATCTAACTGTCCAGTGCCTAGCAATGCCTTCCTGATCACAGAACTCATTGAATGCATCATCTTTATACTCTATACCTGTTAAGTGGAAAATTTGTAATAAGAAAAATAATAAAAGAATCGTATTTGATTTATTCTCTCTAACTGTTTAGAAAAAAAATGATTACAACCCTCTCAATATCGATTATAATTGGATTTTTTGATTACAAAAGAGAGGAGAATTGATCTGGATTATCTCCTTTGTTTAATTCTGGGTTCTTCACAGCGACGATGGAGTGCCTCCCTCGAATGCTCGCATCGAGTTTGCTCTCCGTTGATGATCCGCACGTCTTGATTTACTGGAACGGTATCTCCTCCTCACGATCTGACGCTATGGAGAACTTGCAAAGCAAGTTTGAAACTTTGAACGAGTTGATAACTCAGATCAAGTTTAAACTCTTGAAAAAGAGTTGATTTAACCAAAAATCAGTTAATAAGCCAAGGGAATGATCTAAGAACTTTGTTGCTGCAAGAAGCTCCAAGATGCTAGATCGAAGATCCCCCAAAAAGCCAGCCAAAGATCTCCTCCTCACTGCCAAGCTCCAGGGTCAATCCAAGCCAAGAAGTTCCAACCCTTAACTCGGTTGAGTTTTTTTTTATTTATAGGGGATTAAGGGGGTGTAACTGCCCCTTAAATCACTCCTAAGTGGGGGTGTAACCACCCTCAAATCATGAGAAACAGTTTTAAAACCGTTCAAGGGTTTAAAGGGTGTAATCCCCCCTAAAATCTTTCCATAATGGGGTCTAACCGACCCCATTAAGTGGAGATACGGTTTAAAAAGACCATTCAGGTTCTGTTTAAACCAGTCAAACATAAAAAACATGGGTTTGACCCCCACGTTTTGATGTTACAACGCAGGTTTGACTCCGGCGTTTTGATATTGCAACGCAGGGAGGACTTCTGCGTTATGTTGCTGACACACGAAGAGGACCTCCGCGTTTTGGTGTGGCAACGTAGGGAGAACTTCTGCATTTTGTTGCTGACACACGGGGAGGACTTCTGCGTTTTGGTGTGGCAACATAGGGAGGACCTATGCGTTTTGTTCCGGGAACACAGCCACGAGCTATGCGTTTTGAATCTGGGACGCATAGGTGAGCTCTGCATCTGGATTTGAAGAGACCGTCAATTTGTAGTCTCTTTTGCTAGAGCGTTGCAAATACCGTCATCTTGTAATCTTCGTCTTGGCTCCTTGAAAATATGAAAGTCATCAGATTATAACTCCCGATATTGATTGTGAAGGCTGTTGATTAGAGCTTTCATCAGTTATTACGAAGGTCGTCAGATTGTAACCTTCATCGATCTGCGTGAAAGTCTTTAAATTATAACCTTCTGGAAGTCATCAGATTGTAACTTCTATCATCGGTGTTTGATGGGGATTGGCTATCTGTTGTGATTTTTAGACAGCCTACAATACCGTTATCAGATCTCAGTGTCTTTAATTTCTTCCATGTCCTGTTCTCAACCATCGTCTTTCACTTCTTGAATGTATCAAATACTTCATTCTTATATTTTAGAAAATAAATCCAAGCATATCTAGAATGATCGTCTATGAACGAGATAAAATATCTAGAGCCACCCTTGGAAGTTGTCCGAGCCAGACCCCAAACATCTGTGTGCACATAATATAGTAGCCCTTTGCTCTTGTGATTGATTCTCAGAAATTGAACCCTGTGCACCTTCCAATACACACAATCCTCACAAAAATCCATGCAAGGTTTCTTCAGATTCTTCAGCAAACCCTCTTTACCAAGCAGATCTAGACCCTTCTATGATATGTGCCCAAGCCGTCTATGCCATAATCGTATGTGCTCACATGGGTCTTCACTACTTCCATCAGTTTCAACTGTAGCATTCCCTATCATCGTCGTACCCGAGAGAGTATATAGATTACCATGACGAACACCCTTCATCACTATTAGGAAACCTCGAACAACCTTCTTTACCCCATTCTCTGTAACAATCTTACAGCCATCGGAGTCCAAAACACCAACTAAGATAAGATTCTTCCGCAAGTCAGGAACGTGCCTTACATCTGTTAGGGTTCTGACAACTCCATCATGCATCTTGATTTTGATATCACCTAGCCCTACCGTTTTACAAGCATGGTTGCTCCCCATCAGTACGGTTCCACCGTCAACGCTTCTGTAGGAAGAAACCACTTTCTATTTGGACACATATGGTAAGAGCAACCCGAATCAAGAATCTACTTCCCGGAGATATCCTCACCACCCGTGACGACATAGCATTCCTTCTCGCTTCCTTCCTCTAAAACGTAGCTCACCTCTTCCTTGCCTTCTCTCTTCTCAATCTTATTATTGTTCTTCTTCCCACCTACTCTCTTGTTAGGACAGTCAACTTTGAACTGCCCTAGCTCACCTCATTTGAAACATGTCCTTCCCGCAAGAGGTCTCGATTTCGATCTAGACTTTCATCCCTTACATTTTCCTCACTCATTGCCCCTTCTTTTAGCAAATAGTCACTGAGCTTGCTCCTTGTTACTACTAGTGGCTATGTCACTAGTTGCAATTTTTCAAAGATCATCCGTCAGAAGCATCGTTCTAGTCTCATCCATCGTCAAATTATCTCCTATAAGCATCAATGTTTGTACCAGGTTCTCATAAAACTTCGATAAAGAAAGAAGTAGCAGAAGTGCTTGATCCTCATCTTCTACTGTCACATCAATGTCCTTCAAATCCGATATGATCCTATCAAACTTGTTGATGTACTCCCGGATTGACGAGCCTTCCTTTATTTTACAAGTATACAATTTGGATTTCAAGTAGATCCGATTTGTTAGACTCTTCATCATAAAGATGCTCTCTAACTTTGACCACACGCCCACGGCAGTTTCCTCTCCATTTACCAAGAAAACAACATCTCTCTCAAGGTATAGGATAGTCAATGCTCGTGCTTCGAGATCTAACTCTTCCCAGTCCTATCGAACATATCTTTGCGCTTCTTCTCTTTTCCTACCAAAGTCTTGTGTAATTTCAGCGAAATCAGCAAATTTTTTATCTGCATCATCCAATAGGAAAAATCATTCTTCCTATTAAAATTTTCAATCTCGTACTTTCCAACTTTAACTGTTTTACTTGTAGACGTTATTCTCCGCTTGTATTAATAAAACCACTTCTCTCAGGAATTTCAACAAATACCTTGTCTTTACCACACAATAATTAAGCACCACTTCATATCAGAAATTTTACCACCTCTAATATGAATAAATGGCTCTGATACCAATTGTTGGGCGCAGAGTCACGCTCTCACATTACGGAAGAGATATCACCTGAGAGAAAGCCCTGACTTTTTATTTTCACAAAAGCTCAAGTTAACCTCTATATTCCCGTTTCACAAAGAAAATAAGAACAGAAGTAAAATATTTCAACAAAGTGAAATATACACTCTTCCTCTCAGCAATTCTAGGACTAAATGTTGAGGGAACCTACAAGTAATAGCCAACAAACAGTAAAGACACATGATTTACGTGGTTCGGCAAACTTGCCTACGTCCACGGGAGGGGTAAGGGGGATTTTGTTGTGTGCAACGAAAATTTCGGCAGAGTTTCTAGTGTACAATAAGAGAGAAAGATCAATAAGAATTCATGTCTTACCAAGGAAACAAGAATCTGAAGCAAATATCTTAACAAAGTGAATATCGGCTCTTCCTCTCATCAGTTCTAGGACTGACTTGTCGAGGGGTCCTAAAAACTATTACAATGGTTACAAACATAAACAAACCAATTTTATATGGTTCGGCAATCTGCCTACGTCCACGGGGCAAGGAGGGGGGGGGGGGGGAGGGGGGAGATCTACTATTAGAGAGAGAATACAATAAGTTTACAATCTCACAAACTAAACCCGAGGGGGGGGGGGGAGATCTACTATTAGAGAGAGAATACAATAAGTTTACAATCTCACAAACTAAACCCTCAAACTAACTCTCTAATCTCTCACAAAATAACTCCCTCAAAAGGATGCACAAAACCCTCAAGAAAGGGTGCTGCTCAAACTCAACAACAAAAGGACGACGACTGCTCTTTTTCCCTCAAGCACCTCTGCGTTTTCTCCTGCACAAAGCCTTGATCTTGCACCCACTGTCTTTTTCTCTGCTCTTGCTCCTTGCACGCCGCCCAAGCCTATGTGTTTTCCCCTTTGCCTGCGAGCAGCCGAAAACTACTTCTCCCCTACGTGCTTGCATGACGCCGCAATTTACCTCTGCATGCGCCCACCTTTCACCCCTTGCACACCCTAGGTTTTGGCATCTTTGAGTTATTTATAAACCATAAAGTCTTCGGGTGGGCCATCATCTTCGGGTGGGCCATTTGGCAGCAGAAAGAAAAAAAAACATGTCTGCTCCTATTCATTCACGTGGTGGTCCCCCACGTTTCTTTTCTTTACTCCGCTGGCCCCCACGTTCACAGATTTCACTATGAGGAGAATAACAACTTCCACTTGTACAACTCACAAGCTCTCTCTTTCTGATTTTTCTCTCTTCAAAAATCTCTCAAAATTCCCACACCATTTTTCTTTTCTTCCCTGCAACTTCTTTCTTCCTCACCTCTCCTATTTATAGGCAAAGAAGAGGGGACAAGAGAGTATGGCTGAGCATGGTGAAAGTATGGGTGAGCATGGGGAGAGCATGGGGGGTTCCATCATCTCGTGTCCCCACATCTCACGTTCCCACATTCACAATTAATAACATGGTCATATATATGTTCATCTGGCGGATCTAGCCGGACTAAAGTTTAGCACGGAGCTACGGTTCTTTTTGAGGGATCTCGTGGTTGTAGGGTCTGAAACAAATATTAAGTTCCAAAAGGAGGAGATCGGTGTGATGCCTTCCTACTTTTAACACATATTAAGGTTATTACGCTAGCTCCCGAGCCTATGGATTTGATCAGGCATACGCGATACAATCAGCCAGCGATATCTTTTGGATGGCGACTGATCAATGACGTCGTTTTTCGTTGTTAGCTATAAATTCCTCAAGTTACGCTTGGTATTCTCTTAAAAGTGTAAAAAAAAAAAAAAAAAAAAAAAAAAAAAAACCAAGATAAAAATTTTCCTGCTTGGTTGTATCTTTTATCTTGACGTGGAACCGCTGGCATATCACATGGGTATTCAAGGTTAAACAGGGCGGGTTTGATGGTGGATTCCCTCCTTTTCGTTGGAGATTAATCATCAGTCGTTGACCGACTCGTGCGTTACCCGGTGAACATAATTAGTCTCAGAAACCGACATCATGCAAGCTTCAGCTCGTTCGTCACCATCCAGCCTGTTTTGTATTAAAAGAGTTTCTTTTATTTTTTCTTCTTTTTTTTTTGTGAGTACAGGACCGCCAAACGCTGATCCGTCTCTCCCTCTAAGTGCAGACAACGTAGCTAAAAAGGAACCATTTGATAGTACTCTCCTATATATATTCTCTAGTTACAGCAGCCCACTAATAACTCCAATCCCCCCCCCCCCCCCCCCCCAAAAAAAAAAAAAAAAAAAAACCTCCCCCTCCCCCCCCGCCGCTCGGGCAGCCTCGCTCACAAAGAGCTATGCAACTTCTGAAAGTGATGACCGAGAAGTCCCACCAAGGGATCGCACACTTACACAGAGCCATGACCACTTCGGAGGTGATGACCGAGAAACCCCACCAACGGATCTATGCTACAGGACTGGACGGCTTTGCTTCCTTCCCGAAAAGGTGATTTCTTTGGCTCTTTAATTATGTATGCCCTCTTCCTTGTTAGTATTTTTCATGTAACTCAGTCTCTATGCTTGATATTGGTTTACTACACTGCATATATAAGACCATTCTCATCATGCTGCTTGTGATGAAATGATTGTGCGTATGAAGCTGGATGCATGGTGTGGCCGCCAGATATTGCCGTATAAGCACATTTTTGGTTAATTAGGGCATATATTGGGTAACAGTCGAAATAGATTTCGTAAGTTTTTGTACTAGTTACCTATCATAGTATAGCTTTGCGCCTCAATGGAGGAGGTAATTTTTAAGATAACCAACATAAGCGAGTGAAAGAATAGGTCATCTAGTGGGCCCTAATAAAGAATCTGTTTGGCAAAATGTCCTAGTCCCATTTATGAAGAAGTTTGTTTGGTAAAAACTGGGCCAGAGTTGGCCCGGTTTTTTCAAGACTCGAAAGGACCCCTAAAACCAGCACTTTTTTTCTCTTTAAAAAAATAAAAAAAAATAAAAAAATAAAAAAAAACTGGACCAAGACAGTTTTCGCTCACCTATTGCTCGCCATAGCTTTGTGCCCATTTCTAATATATACATGTCGCTAGGTCAATGATCTCATATCTGTGAATCTGTGGTTGTGTTCCCAGGCTTGAAGGAAAGGTGG
>NC_033798.1:10865454-10880263 GCF_001876935.1 Asparagus officinalis
ACGGTGCCGTCGTCATCATTGCCGACATCGACGACACTGCCGGAGAATCCCTTGCTGCTTCCCTCCCCCACTCTACCACCTTCGTCCACTGTGACGTCACCCGAGAACCCGACATAGAACACCTCATCAAACTCGCTCTCTCCCGTCATCACAAGCTCGACATCCTTTGCAACATTGCAGGCGTGCTCGGTTGCCAGACCCCTGGCGACAAATCCATAACCAAGCTCGATGCCGACGAGTTCGACCGTGTAATGCAGGTAAACGTGCGGGGATCTGCGCTCTGCATGAAGCACGGGGCACGGGCGATGGTGCTTCAACGGTCCGGATGCATCGTGTCGATGGCTAGCGTGGCCGGAGTCTTAGGTGGGCTCGGGCCGCATTCATATACCGCATCTAAGCATGCGATCGTCGGGCTTACTAAAAATGTAGCCTGTGAGCTCGGCGCCAGTGGGATCAGGGTTAACTGTATTTCTCCTTTTGGTGTTGCTACTAGAATGCTGGTTGATGCTTGGAGAGATGAGGGAGCAGTTGGAGTTCCAAGTGAGAATGAGATAGAGAAGATGGAGGATTTTGTGAGGGGGGTAGCTACTCTCAAGGGGTGCAAACTGACTGTTAGAGATGTGGCTGAAGCTGCTTTGTACCTCGTTAGTGATGAGGCTAAGTATGTTAGCGGGCATAATCTTGTCGTGGATGGAGGTGTGACTACCTCTAGAAATGTTATTGGGTTGTAAATAGGAGTTAATGTTTCTGATATTTTGCTTTGAGAGCTTGATATCTACATGTTACTTCTATGTTGGATGGAACGGAATGATACGAGTGTTTTTGAGTAAATTCAAAGACGCAGGTAATCTTTGCCGTTTGATTGTACGATCCTTTTTTTTTCTCTGGCATTATAGTTTTATACCGGATTGGAGGGCAATCCCAGAGCAGCAAGAGGCACACTGACTCAGAAATTTCTAATCATTCTTCTTATTTCTTACTGCACTTCTTTCCCTTTCTCTTCCATTCTCGCAATGTATATTGTACTTATTACTTTTTTTCTTTTTGTCTTTCATCATGAACTTTCGTTATTCATTTAACTATAGGATTATCGTACTGATATTCTAGTCCTATGAACAAAAACATTAGTACGACTTGTCCTATAAACGGTATAAAATTTGTGTAACTTTATGTAACTTTATGTCTCTTGTTAATAACAATTCAAGTGATTTATGTAACTTTATGAATTTTGGGTTAATTTCCTTCATTTTTCCATTTAAAATAAAAATAGTTAGATCCTTTTGAAGAATATCTCTGAACTTTTTAATAGTTTCTCTATATATAACTCATTATATCTTTTTTACCCTGTGAATATTATTAACACTAGAGAATATTATTTTTTACCTATGAATATTACTAACATCAACGAATAATATTTATAAAACATAATCAATTAATGCTAAGCTATTATATTATAGTCTTTTATCAATTTTAAGTTATTTAGTCTTCTATCAATGAATGCTACCTCTGTATTTTTGATACTTCAACCTATGAGTAAAATTATATGTAATTAATTTTATTTAGACAATGATATTAAAATTTAATCTATCAATTTATTTTTCAAATTTTATGATTTTTTTGTAATTGTAAACTTTTGAGGGTGTTTCATAATTTTTGAAACTTTGAGGGTATTAATTATAAATTGTAAAATTTAGGGGGCTACTGCAAATTTTTAGATTTATGTTTATTGTTTTAAATTTTTGAAAAGTTGGGATGTTTTGTGTAATTTTTAACTATTGAGGGTGTTTTATGTAATTTTTAAAACTTTTTAGTTTTTTGATAATAATTCATGTATTATAGTATGTTAGATAATTATTATTTCTTTATATTTTTATTATCATTTAAACTCATTGGTGTTTACATGGTATTATCTTTCTCTATCATCCCTGAAGCTTAATTGATGCGACAAAGAGCTTTTTACACTGGGGAAAGGGGATCTATGTTCAAGTCTGATGGTAATCCCTAGAATTTATCTTTTTTCTTTACAAGTTTTGAGGGTATTTTTTTAATTTAAACTTTTAAGGATGTTTCTATAATTTTCAAATGTTGAGGGTGTCAATTACAAATTTTAAATTCTTTAGAAGATACTGTTAATTTCCAAATTTCATGTTTGCTTAAATTTTGATATGTGATGGTGTTTTGTGTAATTTTGAATATTAGAGAGTATTTTGTAATTTTTAAAACTTTTTAGGTTTTTTTGTTATTGTTGTAATATTTCATGTAACTCTTATTTTTTTAAAGTTATTGAGATGTAGGTAATTCACGAGGGATTAAGATGCTATAGGTAATTCACGTGGGATTAAGATAGGATATAATTATGATTATGATAGATTAAGATTTTAATAAAATATTTAAAAAAGTAAAGGGTAATATTGACAAAGGAAAGATTTTCTCAAACTTGTACTTTTAAAGGGAGTATGACTAAACTAAATGGGTGAGTTTAGATGGGTCATTTAGTGGGTGGGTATGAGTAGGCAAATGGGTTTGGGTCAAAGTAGTCATCCCTACCAAATTGTAACATAAAACAAGCTATTGGCGATGAAATGGATGACAATTTGAGAAATTTTTGAAAAGAAATCATAAAAGTTTGAAGAAATTACCTAAATTTATGTACAAACCCTAGAAATTGAGTTCGGTGAACTCCGACGAGATCACGGCCAATGGGTGGTTAACGACAACGAGAGATGATGGATGGAAGTACTTGGAGATGGAGTATGAGTAGTAGTGGGATGGGTAAACTAGGTGGGTGGGGGGTACTGTGGGAACTATTATATAAAATGGAGGTATAAGGGATTCCCCATCCCGTATACTTTGGTTCAGGGAAAAATGTCTCTGTTAAAACCACACGACTACTAGTTCCGTGGTTTTAACTGATACATTTTGCCATGAACCAATGTCTACGGGTTTATAATCCCGTGGAATTCGTAAGTGTCCGAAGTTTACAGGATTCCGAATCCCAAACACTTTGTAAATTAACTCTCGACAACATATTAGCTATACGGGATTTCCAATCCCATAGAGATTTCGGCAGGCTTTTTGAAAAACCGTCCTAGTTTTAGCTGACGTGGTTGAACCTAGGTCGAAAATGGTGAATACTTCTTTACGGGGTCAAAAATGAGAAATACTTTTATGAAATGGTCTCTTTTGAAAATCTCTCATTTTTTTTTATATTTAAATGAAAGTGTTGGAGAAATGATGAGTGCCTTATGATTGCCAGCTTTAGATAACTCATAATATTATGTCTCGTATCATGTCAAACTGTACTAAGCTGTCTTGGTTTTGCTAATAATTGAGTTTCTGTTTCAATCGGTAAGAATTTGAGATGGAAAAACTGATACATCATGAGTACTTATATTAATAATTTGCTAATAATTTGAGTTTCTGTTTCAATCGGCATACTTACCATATTACTACAATGATACTCGTGCTAATTTTCTAATGATTATTAAGCTTGTATGTCACAAAGTGGCGTATTCGCCTGTAACGCTATAGTCGGGGACGTTAGACTTGTATAGTAATAATAATCCTTAGTCATGCTGAGCCTTCATTATATTATTACGTCCTTTAATAAAACTGTATTGTTTAGTTACATGTTGCAATTAAATGTTTTATGTGGTATTCCGTACGTCTTCGGATTGGCTAGTGAAGTAGTCCAAGCATGCAACAATCATGTTTCTCAATCATATATACACGTTCTGTGATCGTGAAATTGAACGCTCTCAACATATCTTCTTTCTGATTGTAGCTATACATTGTGTATAACTTGAGTTGCTCTCTTCGCCAAAGCATGATTGATGACTATTTAGCATGATTAATCAACATAGTGAATGAAATCGTGCAATTATTGCGCTACACTTTTATGACTGTTGAAAGGGAGAAACAAAACTAGGTTTAAACTAGGATTGCGACATGAGACTTGGCCAAGAGATTAATTAATTATCTCAAATTAAATGCAAAAACCCCTTATAATAATTGGGTGAGTGCAGCAGTAGTTTATAAATGAAACCTTTGATGTATTTGCAGAAGACCTGGAGAAGAAGGCTTTTTACCGTTAAAGGGCAAAAGAACAAAAGGCATGCATTATTGAAACGCATAAAAACATGTAATGTAGTACCGACGATAAGATGGGTTCACTTTTGTTTCCTTTAATTAACAGGATCAATATGTCCAAATATTTTATTAATTAGAAAAAAAAAAGAAACAGAGTAAACAAGATGAGTTAATTTATATTGTCATTGATCTTCTTTGCTAACGTATTATACAAAGCCTGAACACTTTCGTCGATGTTGTTTGGCTTCTTATCATAAAAAATACAACAGTTTGTAACTTGTTACAATATATATAAATAGAATATAGAAGCTTGAACTTGAAAAAGTGATTACCCCCCCCCCCCCCCCACCCCCCAAAAAGAAAAAAAAAACTTTGTAGTTATTACGATGTAAAAAAAAGAAAGAATTCATAATGGTTTGATCAAACTTTAGCCCAACTATGTGTCTCTCAGAAATGCCCCGCACCACGCAGAACATTCTGAACCTCTCAAAACGCCCCGCACCACGCAGGACATTCTGAACCTCTCATTTACAAAAGGGAAGGGACACTTTCCTAAATAAACTCCCAGCTGTGTGTCTATCAGAATCCACACGGTGCGGATTCTGATAAGAAATGCACTGCAACCTAAACTGGGAGTCAGTTAGGGCAATCAAGATGAAAGCAGGCTGACTTCTACTGCCTTCTGAAACGACCTTGGTTTGCTCCCATGCGGCCCAACCGATTTCATTTGAGTAACCACTGCAAGATCCCAAGACGCTTGCAAGGGTACATGTCACTAAAACCCCTTGAACTTTCGTCATCAGCACAAGCCGTACGTCATGAGGTTTAAAAATTTAGGAAACCCCTCTAAACTACGAAGAGTTTAACAATTAATGCCCGTCGTACTTTCGGGAAGTTCCCCCTGAAAGCAATACAAGTTCTGGTCTTGCGACGAGGAAGAGAGGGTAGAGGAAAATATAATTTTATTCTAACATGTATCGTAGGTTGAGCATCCCTTTTCATGGTCAGAAACATGGACTCACGCATCGATGTAACTTAAAATAATCAATTGTAAATTGGTGGCTAGTGAGATTTATAATTATGTTGCTCTCATATTATATCAAAGGAGCCCGCCGCTAGTGGTTGATCCAGAAATATAACTAATGGAAAAGATATGTTTTGAACTTTGTGTTTTTTAATTGCTAATGAGCTAAATTCAAGCAGGCCAGCATATTTGAGATGATTGTTTGAAAATTCAAATGGGCTACTAAATGGAAATGGGCTAAGGGGCTGTTTGGTTGTATGTTTTTACCATGTAAAAGGATGTAAAGTGTAAAAAAGTGGGTCCCAATGTCAGCTTTCATCACTTTTAATTGTTTGTTTGTAGTTGTGAAAATAGTGTAAAGTGATTTCATATGCTGATGTGGCTTGTAAAGTGGTTTCATGAAAAAAAGACATGATTTTAGGAGAAAGCTAACATTGAAGTTAGAAAAAAATAATAAAAAATAATTTCAACCAATATGATCATTTGAGTAGGGACCACTTTTTACACTTTCCAAACAAACAATTAAAGTTTTATTTTGCAAACCAAACAAGTGTTTTATGATTCCAATGGAATCAAAAACAAACAAAGAAAAGTATAAAAGTAAAATTGATGAGGTGGACAACAACTTTCCAAGTTGTGTCATAAATACACAACTTTACCAACAACAACCAAACAGCCCCTAACTACAAATGAGCAAATTTCAAATGGGATAATCTATTTAGTGGTTATATAACTATATACCTAAATATAGGGATGCAATTTTTTTAAAATTATGAGGGCATATTGCAAGTTAAAAAGGCATAGAAGGTAATTTTGGAATCGTTATGTGTGCAACTACTCCCAAACACTCCATATAGACCTGTTTCTGCCTGCCACTACACAAAACTCAAAAGTTTTTTGGTGCGAGTTGAGGATTCATTTTTAAGCTCCCATTTGCCAGGGGTTAATAGAAGGTTGAGGAGATTTAACTCTTTCTTAACAATCCAAAGGGGTTAATTTGAACAAGGAGTTAAACTAACTCTTTACAAGGGTTAAAGTCTGTTAACCCTCATTTAGAGGGGTTAACAAATCCATTTAAAAAGGCGGATTAATAATTATTCCCTCTCGAAATAAGAAATAAAACTTTAGAAAAGAATATATTTTAGGAAATTTATGGCAACTAGTCTTATTAACCCTTATTTATTTGCCAAACACAAAAATTTTAACCACTCATCTTGACTGTCAAATGCAAATGGAATTAAATTATTTTTAACATCTAGTGAAAGATTACTTAAGTTAGCTCTTCCCCTTAACCCTATTCACTTAACCCCTTTCCAAATGTCACCTTATAGTCTAACATGTCTCCTCCAAATTGAAGACCCTTTTATGAGCATAAACCTAGACACATGCATCGATATCAACTCTTTTAAAATCTACTTAGAAATTTGTAGCTAGTAAGATTCGAACCTATATTGCTCTGGTGCCATGTCAAAGGAGCCTGCCACTACATTGAAACTCTGATGTTTTAATGTGAGTTGACAATTATAGTTTTTTTCATATTTATTAATTTTTTAGGGTGGGGGGGTGGTTGAATCTAAGATGCAAGCCTAGAGGTGGATGAATAGGATTGTCTATATTTTTTTTATGTAAATACAAAATATGCAGCCGAAAAGAATAAATTATAATGATAAATAGGTAATTAGCAATATTACCAACCACAAAATCAACAAACCGAAGACACACGAGATTTTATAGTAGTTTGGAGAAATAATCCTACATTAACTCTTTTTTCTTGCAAAGGGGCTTCCTCATTATGACAGAATTTTCCTGAATTACCAACCTAATTTAGTAGGCTTACAAGACCGCACTCTTATTTTAACCCAAAATTAGTCATCTAACCTAACTCTCGATGAGTAACTTCCAGCCCTAGCTAGTCTTAACCCTTAATTCAACTGGCTTGAGTATGCTGTAAAAGAAGTTCAATATATAAAAAACAGTTAAGCTCAATACAAAAAAAAGAAGATCTTATAGCCCTTTCGATTTACAAACCGTTCTTTGGATGATTTAAGGTAAGTTCAATGAAGGATTGAGATGATAATGGACTCCAAGGGTAGCTCTCCTCATTGTAAACTGATCGGAGGATGTTATGCACGATGAATGAGCGATCAACGAGGCTCTATGTGACCAAAAAGCTCTCCTTGATCAACAAACATAGACCCTATGCCTCCTCTCTCTTTCTCTCTCTTTTTCTCTTCTAATTAGGTCAGGAAACAATGTCTTAAAATAAAGGAGAGGATTTAGGTCTTCATATGTAATGGACGACTGAGATTAGAAGTGAAACAAATCATTTTATTCATCGAGCTAGTGATGGCAGCTCTCAATCATCGATGGTGTTGAACTGACCATCGACGGCTGATGACCCCATCATGATGTGAACCTCTCCGGATTTTTTGCATGGTCAATGAACATATTGCACCATTGATGGGCTCTTGGTCACCATCGAAGGTCAATGTGAACCATCGATGGTCCATAAGCTGAAATCAAGTTTTGATCTGGTTTTCGATTCTTTTTGCCCCATTCTTATTACATGCCTATATATTCCTGTACTAGATCATATCAAACATAGATTAGAATCAAATGAATATTTGTTATTACTCAAATAAGTGACATTGTATAGACAATGTCCTAACAAGGGGATTGTTAAGAAATCTTTATAGGAGGTGGTGTTATTGTCTAAAAATGATATTTCAGACTAAAGTAGAACTTTTTGAAAAAATTTGGCCTAGAATCTTTTCTATAAGCCTAAGTCAATTCTAACACTAATGCTAAATAACATCTAACAAAGAATGTACTCTAAGTAGATAAAAAAGAAAAAAAATCTGTTAATCTATCATCGGACTCTAGGATTACTTTGTAATTATAACCAGTTGTAGGCATCTAAAAATGCCTATAGGTGTCTGTACACAGCTCGAGACGAAGAGAAGACAACGAACGTCGTTATCCGAGTCTAAGAGGATTCTCTGTCGTCGACAAGCGCCTGAAGCAAAATGGCGAACCAAGTGGCTTGCACGCTTAACAATCAGCCCACGCCCTCGACAATTAGTCCACATGCGTTGGTCAACTCACGTGCGTCAAGAAAATCCGCTCGTACGTGTCAATCAGTTCGTGCGCGTCGGTCAACACGCGCTCATTAATCAGTTCGTGCGCGTCGGTCAGCGCGCGCTTGTCAATCAGCTCGCGCGCGTCGGTCAACACGCGCGCGTCAATCAGTTCTTGCGCATCAGTCAACACGCGCGCATCAATCAACACACGCACGTCAACCAACGCCTGTTTGACGGTCAGTCCCGTAACGAAGCGTGCAAGACGGTCAAATACGCAAAACGGTGGGGAACACAAGTCCCGGAAAACTAGAGAAACACCAAAAAAAATCAGTGAAGCCAAACTCCCAGCGCGCCGCGCGGGACGGACCAAACCGACCTGCGCCCGCGCTGGTCGGAATGATCCGACCTACGCTGGCGCGGGTCGGACTCAACCAACCCGCACTGGCGTGGGTCGGATCCATCCGACCCGCACAAGTGCTGGTCAGATCGCCCCCCGCGCGCTGTTTCGACCCATGTTCGGTTTTTGACGGGTTTTCTCAGGATTTGTTCGTTCCTGAGCATCCAAACTGATCTAATATCATCCCCAAACGTGGTTAATCAGTTATTAACTGAAGATAAGGAGGAATCATTCATTCTTATCCAAAACCCCCAATCGAAGCCTATAAATACAGGCCTAGGGGCTCATTTCATTGGGGCGGATTAATTATCAAGACGAGGAGGTGCTGCCGAGTTGAGGAGTCAGGGATCACGAATTTCAGCGAAGGTGAATCAGATCCGGGCGAACTCCGGCATAAAGAAGGAGCTATTCGAAGGATCTGAACCCCGTCCGTCCGTTCCTTGAGATTAGGCTTGGTCTTAATCTCGAGAAGAGCCCTGATTTCGCTTGGTCGATTTCAGCGCTTCAAATCAAACACTTCCTTGGTGAGACAGAAGCTCTGCCGAATTTTCAACAACCGGATCTGATCAAAGGTGGTCCACGGATAAACCCCGGCACATGCAAAAACACCTACGCAAGCAGAAGACCGATAAACGATCTCTCTGTGTTTGTTTTAACGAGAGTTGTAATTTTTTTTTTTCATTGTGTAAGAGTCTTATAAAAAGACTATATTTTTTGTTTTCATTGTAACGACTGAAGTTGTAATGAATATCATAATGAATACATTAACTTTCGATGCCAACAAACTGGCGACCACAGTGGGAGCCAACGGTCTCGCTGCCGAGGCCGTCGTGTCGCAACCGATGATTAAGATACCAGTTGAATAGGTGGTCGAATACGAGTTCGAACAACAGAAGTACGAAGAATATCTCTCGTCCTCCTCCTCCAGATCCTCCGCTTCTCGCAAGCGCAGGAAGATCAACGCCCCCGTTGCTGCAGTAGCTGAACCTTGCAACGCCCTTCCATCCTCCAACGAGTCAGGATCTGCAGATTTGAACTCCTCCTCAATCAAGGAGTTGAGTACAGAAGGCGCGCCCACTTTATCGAAGAGAGCTCACCAAAGGCAGCGCCAACGCATTGCGCGCCAACTCACTAGGGCTTTGGAGTCAATTGACGGGATCCGTTACGAGGCAGATCTGAAAATTAGGCAACGCCAAGCGCCCCAACAACGGACAAATATCCTCTCCTCCAAATCACCAACAAGTGAATGGGTACAAGTCAAAAGGACCCGTTCAACTCTTGAAGAGCGGATTAAAAAGCGCCGTGCACTGCTTGCGAACGCTCGAATTCTTGCGCAAGAGGCCAAAAGGTTACAGAGGGAAGAAGTGGAAAAGAAGCCATAAAAACTGCACAAAATTTGGAGGCCAAAGTCCAAGACGATGGCCGAAAAAATCGAGAAAAGTGGGTCACTCAAATCCGACCCTCCAAATCGCGGGTCACTTGGATCCGACCCTCCAAATCGCGGGTCACTTGGATCCGACCCTCCACTTCGCGGGTCACTTCCGACCCTCCACTTTACGAGTCACCTGGATCCGACCCTCCAACCCGCGGGTCACTCAAGTCTGGCCCGCGCCAGGGTAAAGACAGAAGATGTTATGCACCTGTTTCGTCGATCCTTTTGAGTTCCGCACCTCCGATGGAGCACCGCGACAGCGTGGATTTGTCCCGATTTAAGATGAAAATCACGGAACGTCTTGGTCCTTCACACGCGGGTCAAAGCAAAGCTCCGGTTAAGGAACGCTTGGGGCCGTTGGAGGAACCCCAAGCAAACGTCCAGACTGAGGATCATACGTAACCTCCTAACAAGTTGATTCCCGTAACCGCCCACTTGGGGGTGCGTACAGGAGGCCAGGAGCCCGTTAAGGTTTCACCCTCAGAAAAGTGTGATTCCAAATGCGTGACTCCTGCAGACGCCAACAAGGAGTTATTTACTCAGAAGAAAGCGTGTCAGACAGACGAACGTGTTATACCTAAGGATTCATGTCAACAGCCGATAGGTTGCTCTGACGGCAACGTCGATGAGTTGTACTATCAAGTTGGGGGTACGAACAAATCTCGAAAGAGAAGTACCCAGAAAGCGGACCCTCACTGTCCATGTGCCGAACTAATCAGGGCAGTATTATCAGCGTGTAGCTGCCCCAAGACCGTTCCGCGGAGGGTCTCGGTATTTGAGAGGATCTCTAACGGAGCGACTAAGTCCAAGCCAAAACGTTTCCGCAAGAAACAATCGGCCGTTCAAGGTGACGAACTCGACTCATTGGTCGACTCATCAGTCGACTCATAAGTTGACTCATGAGTCGACTCATTGGTCGATTGAGCAGAAAATCCCCAGTTTTCTATTTACGATGATATTCTACAAAATTGTTAAACTAAAGTTCTTTTTCATAATGTCAAGCAACATATTTCTGATTCTAACACATGTGTATCAACAGAAACGGAAGATTTTTCATGTAATCACTTACGTTAAAACCCTAAACATATAAACATGTTTAAAAACGTATTTAAAACAGTAAATCACATTAAAACTCACGTTTAGACAAAATTCCAGATCTGGATTTTAATTTACAAATTCGTTTGTGAGCTTTTAAAAACTGAAAATATTCGATTTTAGCATCATATGCTATAAAAGTCTTTTTTTATACACAAATAGTGATTTAGGCTCAACAAATCCAAAATAAAACCAAAGAAAAACTATACAAATAGTGGGTGAGAGCACGGCGAGATGTTACTCGCCTCTGATATGATGCACAAACTCCTGGATCTGCCAAAGCACTATCTCCTCCACTGCACTGCACGAAATCCCGTGCAAATTCCTTCAAGAACTCCTCCAAAACGTCAAAAATCCGAGCTAGGGTTTGAGAGGGAGAGATGGGGGCTAGGGTTTTGAGTTTTGAAGGTGTTCTTGGGTAGGAGATATCATATATGAGCGGTCAAACCCGATACAAAACCGAACAGACCCGCAAATAAAAGAAAACCCGAAATCAGTCTGTAAGTCGACTCATTAGTCGACTCATAAGTCGACTCATGAGTCGACTCAACAGACATTATTCCAGATTCGTGCATGTTTTGTTATTCTGCCAAAACCAATGCACAAAACTCTATGAAACTACACTCATATATATCTAATAACTTGTTATCGAGTATATCCCTAACCTCAAGTCATTTACCACAAAAGAATTATTTATCACTATTGATTCATATATCTATATAACAAAAATACGGGGTTTTACAAAAACAATGCCCACAATTATTTAAAAATTACACGAGAACCAAATTCATTTTTCATATTTTATATAGAAATCAAATTTGCTTTTCATATATTGTACGAGGCTAACATCGTATTATAGGATAGACCACAACAGAAATATGTCATATCTTTATATACATGAAAATGACATATTATTTATTTTTCAATCATAAGATAAATCAAATATAATACTCGTGTAATTTTATATTATAAAATACTAGTGAGAAATGAACTCACCTCTAGTGAACACGATTACCCAAAAATATCAGTCCCCTTGATATCAACCAGATCCTATAATATAAGATATAAGACTAATTATTAATTCAGGACAAACATATATTATACGTAAATCAATTCATAATCTAGAGTCTACTAATTTCAAATATAACCAATAATAATTAAATTCTGCAGTACATATGAGCTTATTGTTAACTTTAGCAATTTATTAAAATTTTGTAACTTTAATATACTAGCTTTTTTTTATTTCCTGGTAATTTATGATAATGCAGGGTTTTATATGGAATTTATCAAGTCTAAAAGTTGTCTTTTATTTTTCAGATTAGACTTGTTTGCAACTGAACAAAAGACAGGGGCCTAATAGATATTTTCCAGCCATTTTCAACCATAACTCATTTTACTAATGTCTGTTAGAAAGTTTTACATGGTTCAGGGACTTAAAGTAAATTTTTCTCTCTTTATATTAAAACACATGATCATCTTCCTCCTCCTCCCTTCTTCGTTTCTTCTTTTTTCTTTTTTTTTCGGTTCCTCTTTCCTTCTTCCTCTGCTCTCTTTCTTTTTTTTCCTTTTGGTTTTCTTCTCCTCTCCTCTCTCTCTCTCTCTCTCTCTCTCTCTCTCTCTCTCTCTCTCTCTCTCCTCTCTCTCTCTCCGCCATGGAGGTAGGACGGTGACGAGGAGCCGCCGACGACAAGGAGAGGCCGACGGCGAGAAACCCCCCTAAAATCTAGGTTAGTTTATTTTTCTTTTTCTTTTTTTCAGTTTGTTTCATGTATCCTAAACACAGAGAGAAAAAAATTTCCTTTGCAAACCCTAGATTCTTTTATTTCATATTCATAACAATTTAACTCCCTCACTCATTCTAATTTGATTCGATTTACTAAGATTTACTATAAAATTTGAAAGGAGATGATACCTCAATTGATTGGGATGTTGATTTGTTGTCTTGGTCTCCTTTTCTCCCTTCACAAGCTTTCTAATGATTCAAGAAGTTTTGTTAAGGAGGAGAGGTGTTGTCTGTTTTCTCTCTCTCTCTCTTTTTTTTTAATTTTCCTATGGTTTTCTTTGAATTTTCTGTTTTTATTCTTCCGTTAAAGAGGTGCCGACCATATTGTCGAATGAATTATTTATTCTACTACAGTTTGAGAGGTTAGTTTGAATGATCTTGTAATCTCTACTTTGTACTCTTTTTCTCTATATTGCTGTAGGCGTTGAAAATTACCTATAGGTCCCCGCACACGGCTCGAGACAGAGAGAAGATGATGAACGTTGCTATCTGAGTCACAGAAGCTTAATCGATATTGACGAGCACATGAAGTGAATCGACGAACTACGTGAAGTACGGAGTTTCAGAATAACGAAGACGCGAACTGATCGGGAGCCCCGCGCCGCTTACAAAAGGTGAAACGCCGCTCCTATCCTAGATTAATCCACAATGATCTAATCATTGGAGCTTATAGAACTCCTCGCCGGCTTTCCAACGTACCTTGAATTGCTCAAATCCGAGTTCGGATGAAGAAGTTACGGCGGAAACAGACAAATGTACAAAACGGAACGTCTCAGCCTGAGTTGAGACACCCAGAGGTGTCTCCAAGCCTAAAAACGGGTCGTTACGCGGTTTTAACCACCCGGATCTCCTTGAAGCCCCCGGGAGCCTTTTTTTCAGATCTGGAATTTTGGAGATTAGGCGAAGCCCTGCCGGATTGAAGACTGAAGGTGCACGAATTTCAGAGAGGGGGAGGAGAGATCGGATCGAGTTCGTCGGCATAAAGAAGAGGAGCTCTTCAGATCTGCAGTTTCTCGGGTCCGTTCCTTAAGATTATCCCGTTGCGATAATCTTAAGAAGAGCAATTATCTCACCGTTGTCGAGATAAGCGCTACGGTTTCTTGATTCCTTCGCGGATCAACGAAGCTCTGCCCGATTTTTTAGTAATCAGATCTGATCGACGGTGGTCCACGGATATCAACGTCCCCGTCACAGGCCAAGATCTCACGCAAGCACCGGGCGATAAACACCCGTTGCGTTTGTTTGAAGAGAGTTGTATTTTTTTATTTTTTTTTCATTGTGTAAGAAGGTCTTATAAAAAAACTAATTTTACTTTGAATCTGTAATCGATAAACGTGTAATGGATTCAATAATGAAAATAACTTTTGACGCAAACACTAACAATCTTGATATATACTCTCTAAGACATGAAAAGACTTCTCGTCAGCCAATCAAGATCCCCGTGGCTGAAGAGGTCGAGTACGAATTCGACCAGCAGAAATTTGAAGAGTACATCTCCTCCTCCTCCTTCAGATCTGCTCCTCCTCATAAGCGCAGGAAGATCTCCTCCTCCCGGAAGATCCGCCGGTCTCCAGATCTGAAGACCCAAGAAGTCGATCTCCCTGTAGTCGATGCTACAGTCGTACCTTGCAACGGTCCGTCGACATCCGATGAGACTAGATCTGCAGATCTGAACTCCTTCGTGATCAAGGAGCCGACTGCTGAAGGCGCGCCAACTTTATCAAAGAGAGCACGTCAAAGGAAACGCCAACGCCTCGCGCGCCAATTCGCCAAGGCTTTGGATCAGGTGGATGGACTGCATTACCAAGTGGATCTGGAGTTCAGAAAGCGCCAAATGACTAATCTATCGCCACGACCAGCATCAGAATCCTCCTCCTGATCTCCAATTAACGAATGGGTTCGTGTCAAA
>NC_033798.1:10881303-10900579 GCF_001876935.1 Asparagus officinalis
TCCGTTCCTTAAGATTATCCCGTTGCGATAATCTTAAGAAGAGCAATTATCTCGCCATTGCCGAGATAAGCACTACTGTTTTTTGATTCCTTCGCGAATCAACGAAGCTCTGCCCGATTTTTTAGTAATCAGATCTGATCGACGGTGGTCCACGGATATCAACGTCCCCGTCACAGGTCAAGATCTCACGCAAGCAGCGGGCGATAAACACCCGTTGCGTTTGTTTGAAGAGAGTTGTATTTTTTTATTTTTTTTTCATTGTGTAAGAAGGTCTTATAAAAAAACTAATTTTACTTTGAATCTGTAATCGATAAACGTGTAATAGATTCAGCAATGAAGAAATTAACTTTCACCGCAAACAAGCTGGCGACCACAGTGGGAGCCAACAGCCTCGTCGCCGAGGTTGTCGTGCCGTAGCCGACGATCAAGATCCCCGTGGCTGCAGAGGTCGAGTACGAATTCGACCAGCAGACCAGCAGAAATTTGAAGAGTACATCTCCTCCTCCTCCTTCAGATCTGCTCCTCCTCATAAGCGCAGGAAGATCTCCTCCTCCCGGAAGATCCGCCGGTCTCCAGATCTGAAGACCCAAGAAGTAGATCTCCCTGTAGTCGATGCTACAGTCGTACCTTGCAACGGTCCGCCGGCATCCAATGAGACCAGATCTGCAGATCTGAACTCCTTCGCGATCAAGGAGTCGACTGCCAAAGGTGCATTAACTCTATCAAAGAGAGCACGTCAAAGGCAACGCCAACGCCTCGCGCGCCAATTCGCCAAGGCCTTGGGTCAGGTGGACGGACTCTGTTACCAAGCGGATCTAGAGTTCAGAAAGCGCCAAGTGGCTAATCTTTCACCACGACCAGCATCGGGATCCTCCTCCCGACCTCCGATTGACGAATGGGTTCGTGTCAAACGAACCCGCTCAACTCTCGAGGAGCGAATCCAGAAGCACCGTGCCTTGCTTGCGCATGCCCGGATCCTTGTACGAAAAGCACATGAAATGCAAAAGGAAGAGGCAGTTAAGAAATCGCCAAGATCCAAACAAGTTCGGATGCCAAAAGCTAAATCAGTGCCTAAGGCAAAAACAAACAAAACTGTCATTAAGCTTTTGTCAACTTCAGAACCCGAACCTCCGGTAAAGCCCCACCGCAGCGTGGATTTTCCCAAGTTCAGGATTCCTCTGAAGGATCGCCTCGGTTCTCTACCCGAAGATCGAGGCAAAGCGCCTGTTAAGGAACGCTTAGGACCAATAAAGGAACCCCGAGCAAACATCCAGACTGGGGGTCGTACGCGACCTCCTAACAAGTTGATTCCCGCTTAGGGGTGCGTACAGAAGGTCAGGAGATCGTTAAGGTTTCACCCTCAGAAAAGTGTGATTCTAAGCGAGTGACTCCTGCAGACGCCAATAAGGCGTTGTTTACTCAGAAGAAAACGCGTCAAGTAGACGAACGCGTTATACCTGAGAATTCATGTAAACAGCCGATAGGTTGCTCTGGGCATAATGCCGATGAGTTGTACTATCGGACTAGGGATACGAATAAATTTCGAAAGAAAAGTACCCGGGAAGTGGCCTCTCACTGTCTGTGTACCAAACTTATCAGGGTAGTATTATCAACGTGAAGCTGCCCCAAGACCGCTCCGCAGAGGGTCTCGGTATTCGAGAGGATCTCTGATGGAACGACGAAGCCCAAATCAAGGCGTTTCCACCAAAGAGGATCGGTTGTTCGAGATGATGAATTCCCAGAAGTTACCATCAACATGGTCAATAAGGGAAAATCTCCGATTGTTTCAAGTGGTTCCAACCCTAATTTCTCTCCAGGAAGAAGAGTCAATTCAGGAATAACCCAACGAATATCTCAGCTTCAGCTAGAAGCCATCGAATATAACGATTACCCAGGGATCCATGAAGGAATCCATTCCGATGACGAACTCTCGGATTCTTATTCCGCACTTGCCTCCGACGATACAACGTCTAGCATAGGACAAGCTCGGGAAGTGTTTATGATTAATACCGAGGAAGTAGCCAAAATGGTTGAGGATGCCTTGGCCAAGCAGAAAGAGGCATTCAAGATCAAAATGGAAATGGCTATGCTACGAATGAGGGAAGAGCATGACCAACAAATTCGGGTTCTGTCCAATCAATTCGGTGAATCCAGCCATCACAACAATGCTAATCAAACAGATAGCGATACGGATGAACACCTTAAGGCTGATGACCCTCCCATTGACCAGAACGCTGGGAGTGGTCCCACTAAGGACAACAATACTGGGGGTGGTCCCACCAAAGATGACAATGCTGGGGGTGGCCCCATTATTCCTCTAAGGAATCATCCAAGATCTGATACAGACGAGGACGATAAAATAAAGGACCTCGAGAGCAAAATCAACGCGCTGATGTCTGTTCAGGGGATAAAAAGGACCGGTATTCCGTCTCCCTACCCAAGAAAGTGGGATTCAATCCCGTATCCGGCAAAGTTCAACTTGATCAACTTCACGCCGTTTAACGAAAATGGTTCCCCTACTCAGCACTTAATATATTTTAAGTCTCATTTGGAAATAATTTCTGGCAACGAGCCCTTGATGGTGCGGTCATTCGTTGGCACCCTTCGCGGGCCTGCTTTTGATTGGTACCGCCGTCTCAAGCCCGAAAGCATCAACAGCTGGCAGGACCTGGAGAGCATGTTCCTCGCTCATTTCTTCGATGATGATGCCGAAGTGTCGATCATGACACTCTTTGATGAGAAACAAAAAGACGGAGAGTCGGTGGATACCTTCATCAAACGCTTCCGCAATCAGGCAATGAATTGCAAGGATCCCGTCATGGAGGAATTCGTCTTGCAAACCTGTCATAACAACTTGTCCATTAACATCTTGGACGTTATGGGAGTAGAACCGCTCAATACCTGAAAAGAGTTGAAGGTGCGCGGAGAGCAGGCCAAACGCTTTCTCAGAAGGAGGAAGGTCGAAAGAAGCCAACCGATGACTAACCCTCTGAATCCGAGTCTCATTTCCCATGATGAAGGGAAGGCACCTACAACAGTTGTTGATGTTAATCAGACGTCGCAACAGCAGCCCCGAAGACAGCAGAAGACTTCAGATTCGAGGCTCCAAAAAGAGTACTCATTCAAGGACAAAGACGTTCCAGCCATCTTTGAGACCCTTCTCGAAAACAACAGGATCAAGCTGCCACCCATCACGAATCAGGAGGAAGCTGACAATACTACGGATCCGAAGTACTGCGCGTATCACAGGAGGATCCTTCATCCCACCAAGGCTTGCTTTACTTTAAAAAATAGCATTCAGACCTTGGTTGAAGCCGGTGTCATAACGCTAGGATAAGCCAAACGAGAACGGCAACACTCCGACAAGTATAAGAGTATAAACTGCTCCTTCTGAAACTCCAAAGAGTATACGAGTATAAACTACTTCTCAATTACTCCAATAGTCACACGAGTCTAAACTGTTTCCCACTTTTGACGGGAAGTTCCTGTAGAATGTTACGCTAATATTCTTAAGGATAACCCGGTCATGTAACTAAATACAATGTCTGACCCAGTTCCGCAGAGGAAGCTGGGGGTGGATGATTTATGTAACGGGAAGTTCCCGGAAGAATGCTACATGTAATTTTCTTAGGGATAACCCGATTATTACGAATAGAGTGATAAACACTAAACCCACCGTGATTTCCGAACACTCTCTTGCTGAGATGAGATTCGATCACTTCGTTGGATCAATCTTCCCTCACAAAACTTTCATTGGTGTTCGACGACTCACAGTCTTCCACCACAAAAATCCCCCACCGATCAGACTAACTGACGGTGGGATCACCGAAATTCTTTCCGGTTTAATTCATTCAAACTTCCGCTATGTTCGTGCACTCAACACTTTCATGGTTAGAGTCCGGATATAATGCTTGAAATTTTGATCTGTCAATCTTTGACGAATTGTTCAACACTTTCATGGTTAGAGTCCGGATATAATGCTTGAAATTTTGATCTGTCAATCTTTGACGAATTGTTAAACTCCTTCGTGTTAAGTTCTTATCACTTGACACCAAGAATCCCCGTTGAGTAATCGGTACAAGTCAACACTCCTTCTGTGATTTGTACTCCCACTCCCACTGTTTACCTGGTCAAACTTTCCTACAGTTAGGGCCAAAACCAAAATCCCCTCTCAATTCCTCCAATGAACGAGAGGTCCACTTTTAAATCGAGTGATCAAACCTTCTTACAGTTAGGGTCACCTCAAACTCCCGCTTGGTCAAACCTTCCTACAGTTAGGGCCAAAACCATAATTCATTCTTTTTAGTTCGATAATCAAACCTTCCGACAGTTAGGATTATTCGAATCTTTTTGATTCTCGGAGTGGAGATCCCACTCTTAGTTTCGCCTTCCCGGATTCTTGAAGTGGAGATCCCACTTGGAGTTTCCTTTTGTAACTGGAGATAGAATATAAAATTCTTCCTCTTCAGCTTTGGGAGATAGAATATAAAATTCTTCCTCTCCCGCATCGGGTTCGTCTTTGCCCCAAGAGAAGACACCACTTTTAAACTCCTAAAATCCGTGCCTCACATGCACGAGGAATTTTATCCCGAATCCTGAGTAGGGATAAGTCAACGCTTAACACGCGTTGCCGGTTTAGTCTTTCACCGATTGAAAAAGACACCAGAATCCAGTCTGGGGCATTTTATCTCGAAGCCTAAGTAGGGATAAGTCAGCGCTTAACCCGCGTTGCTGGGTGGTTCGTTCCCGTAAAAACGACCGAGTCTACGTATTCAGCATCGTAGTAACAAAAATCCATAACTTTTATGCATGGGGAATTTTATCCCGAATCCTAAGCAGGGATAAGTCAACGCCTAACACGCGTTGCCGGTTAGTTCTTAACTGTAAAAAGAACAAAAGCCCACATATTCGACATTGTGGCAGGTTGTTATTCATAACGCCAAAATCCACGCCTTACATGCGCGGGGAATTTTATCCCGAAGCCTAAGTAGGGATAAGTCAACGCCTAACACGCGTTGCCGGTTAGTTCTTAACCGTAAAAAGAACAAAAGCCCACATATTCGACATTGTGGCAGGTTGATATTCATAACGCCAAAATCCGCGCCTTACACGCGCGGGGAATTTTATCCCGAAGCCTAAGTAGGGATAAGTCAACACCTGACACGCGTTTCCGGTTTAGTCTTTCACCGATTGAAGAAGACACCAGAAATCCAGTCTGGGGACTTTTATCCCGAATCCTAAGTAGGGATAAGTCAGCGCCTAACACGCGTTGCCGGTTAGTCCTTAACCGTAAAAATGACAAAAGCCCACATATTCAATATTATGGCAGGTTGTTATTAATAATGCCAAAATCCGTGCTTCACACGCACGGGGAATTTTATCCCGAAGCCTAAGCAGGGATAAGCCAACGCCTAATACGCGTTGCCGGTTTAGTCTTTCACCGATTGAAGAAGACATCAGAATTCCAGTCTGGGGAATTTTATCCTGAAGCCTAAGTAGGGATAAGTCAGCGCCTAACACGCGTTGCCGGTTAGTCTTTGACCGTAAAAAGGATAAAAAACCACATATTCAACATTGTGGTAGGTTGTTATTAATAACACCATAATCCGTGCTTCACACGCATGGGGAATTTTATCCCGAAGCCTAAGCAAGGATAAGCCAACGCCTAACACGCGTTGCCGGTTTAGTCTTTCACCGATTGAAGAAGACACCAGAATTCTAGTCTGGGGAATTTTATCCTGAAGCCTAAGTAGGGATAAGTCAGCGAGTCAGACGCCTAACACGCTGCGGTTTAGTCTTTGACGCAAAAAAGGACAAAAGACCACATATTCAAGCATTGTGCAGTTTGTTATATCACACCCATAAATGCCGTCTCACACGCAGGAATTTTATCCCGAGCCTAAGCAGGATAAGCCATGCCTAACATCGCCAGTTGCCTGGTTAGTCTTTTAACCGATGAAGAAGACACCAGAATCCGAGTCTGGGCTTTTATCCTGAATCCTAAGTAAGGATAAGTCAGCGCCTAACACATGTGTTTCGATTTTGGTGTACAACTGCCGGTAGCCTGTCCGTACATCAGGCCGAGTCAACGATTCGAATCGTACATTAAGTCTAAGGGATCATTCCTTTAACACAACTACATCAGAACAGATTAAACACCGCTGCTAGCTCCGACTCAACGTAAGTCGTAAACGCACATCAAAATCGGTTGATGGGCTGAGGATTGCCTAAAATCCTAATCTACTCTAACACACGTTGCCTGGTAGTCTATTCCGTGAGAAAGAAAAGTCCGTATTCAATTGTCGTAGCACTCAAAGAGTACCTCTTTAGCAAACGTTATGCAGAAACGATCTAAACAATCTACTGCTAGCCCGACTCAAACGGTAGTCGGTAGAATGCTCACAAACCCGTTGATATGACTGAGAATAGCCAACTTCTACTAAATGCGAGTCATTGACGCACCCAGCCCCATATTGGTCCGGTGACTTAGCAGCCAATAACTTCAGGATAAGATCTATTACATGCAGATGAATCAGGCTTTTAACAGTTGTGCTGTAAGCCGATATTTGGGACCACCGCCCATGCCCAATACTTAAAAGAGCTTAAACTTGAGACTCCAGCAAACGACGAGTATAAAACTGTGTTCATGCCGGTCAACGCGTACCCTAGGCTCAACGCATCCACGACGTTGCGACTAAAAGTCAACGTCGGGTGATCCGAAACGCCTAGTTAACGCCGGTCAACACGTAATTAGAATCAACGCCAGTTAACACTTGCGATAAAAAAAATCAACAGTACGATTATAAAACACCTAAGGTCAAACGGCCGCAACCGCGTAAACCCTAGTAACGCCGTCAAACGCATTGTGAGAAAAAAACAAAAAGTTCAGCATATGGTGATCGAAACCCAAGTCAGACACTATGCGACGGAGATATGTCAGTTCAGAGTCATACCACCACACGAGCCAAACTTCAACTCATCAGTTTTTAGATCGAGACTGTCGACGACGGCCAGACGACAACGTAGCGCGCGGAAGAGACTTAGCTATCTTTTAAAATAACGAATAGACTGAAAATCGAAGAAGTCAGAATTGAAGCTAAACTAAGGTCCTTTACGCGCGAAGGCTAAGACCAATCCATCAAAGTTTCCAGCCTCTTCTATAAAAGAAACGAGTCTGGACCCTTTCGAGGGGTATCTATAGGCGTGAAAAATTGCCATATAGGGTCGCCCGCACACAGGCTCGAGATATAAAGAAAATGATGAACTCACATACGGAGTCACAGAAAATTAAATTGATATATGAAGACACATAATTGAATGCGACGAACTACGTAAGTACGGAGTTTCAGATCACGAGACGCTCGAGATGACTCGGTGAGCCGGCGAGCCCGCTTACAAAAGGTGAACGCAGCTTCCTATCGCCAGCTTAATCACATGATCTAATCATCGGAGCTTATAGAATCCTCGCTCGGCTTTCCAACATACTGAATCGCTCATCTGAGTTCGGATGAAGAAATTACTGACGAAATAAATATACAAACAGAAACGTCTCAGCCTGATTTGAAGACACCCCGCGGTGTCTCGGACAAACAGACACCCAAGTGTTCGCCAGGCCAGACATCCGCAGGGTGTCCAGCTTGGCCGAGACACCCAAAGTGTCTCGGCCCGCGAGCCACTCAGAGGTCTCCAAGCCCAAAAATGGGTCGTACCGTCGGTTTTAACGCCGGATCTCCTTGAAATCCCTATAAATAACAGCCCCTGGAGCCTTTTTACCAGATCCTGGAATTTTGGAGATAAGCGAAGCCGCTGGCGATGAAGACTGAAGGTGCAACAAATTTCAGAGAGAGGAGGAAGATCGTATCGAGTCGTCGCATGAAGAAGAGGAGCTCGTCAGACTTCTGTATCCCCGGTCCGTCTCCTTAAGATTATCCCGTTGGCGATAATCTAAAAGAGCAATTCCTCGCCGTGCCGAATAAGCGCTACGGTTCTGATTCCTTCACTGAACAAACCGAGCTTCGCCTGATTTTTCAGTAAATCAGATCGATATGACGGTGGTCCACGATATCAAAAGTCCCCTGGTCAAAGGCCAAGATCCCACGCAAGCACCGGGCGATTAAAACACACGTTCGTGTTTAAGAGAGTTATTTAATTTTTTTCATTGGTAAGGAAGTCTTATAAAAAGACTAATTTTATCCTTGACTCTGTACGATAACGTAAAATTCCAGGCAATGAAGAAATCCCCTTCACACGCAACAACTTGCAAACCCATCCCTGCTTGCCCGCGACGTACCGAAATTGTCGAACAACGTTAACTCTTGTGTTTGAGTTGGTGCCTGTATTTGAATTGTTTTGGGCTTTCTCTCTCTGACGTGTGTTATTTTTTCCGCCGCGCACATTTATGCGTAATGATATGAGTTAATGCTTGGAAGTTTACATTGTGATGAATCAGACCACTCGGCTGGATTTTAACACTTTTAGCCGACGACATNGTAGTCTATTCCCGTGAGAAAGACGAAGTCTACGTATTCAATATCGTAGCACTAAAAGGGTTAACTCTTTTAGCTTAACGTCACATGTGGAACGGATCTAAACAATCTACATGCTAGCCCGACTCAAACGGTAGTCGGTAAAGGCTCATCAAACCCGTTGATGACTGAGAATATGCCAAAAATTCTATAAATGCGAGTCATTGACGCACCAGCTCCATTAGTTGGTCTCGTGACTTGAGCATCCAATAACTTCAGGATAAGATCTATACATGCAGATGAATCAGCTTTAACAGTTGGTCCTGTAGCCCGATATTTGGGACCGCCATGCTCCAATACCTTAAGAGCTTAAACTGTGAAGACTCCAGCAAACGTACGAGTATAAACTGTGTCAATGCCGGTCAACGCGTAACCCTAGGTCAACGCCAGTCAACACGTTGCGACCAAAAGTCAACGTCGGGTGATCCGAAACCCTAGGTTAACGCCGGTCAACACGTAACCTTAGATCAACGCCAGTTAACACGTTGCGATAAAAAAAATCAACGTACGATGATCTAAACCCTAAGGTCAACGCCGGTCAACGCGTAACCCTAGGTCAACGCCGGTCAACGCATTGTGACAAAAAGTCAGCATATGGCGATCTGAAACCCTAAGTCAGCACGATGCGACGGAGATAGTCAGTTCTAAGTCAACTCAACGACACGAGCCAAACTCAACTCATCAGTTTTAGATTCGAGACTTCGACGACGGCCAGACGACAAACGTAGCGCCGGAAGGACTTGAGCTATTCGTTAAAATATCGAATAGACTGAAAATCGAAGAAGTCAAGAATTGAAGCTAACTACAGGTCCTTTACGCCGACTGAAGGCTAGACCAATCACATCCAAAGTATTCCAGCCTCTTCTATAAAAGAAACGAGTCTGGAACGCTTTGGAGGGGGTATCTATAGGCGTTGAAAATTGCCTATAGGTCCCCGCACACGGCTCGAGATAAAGAGAAGATGATGAACGTCACTATCCGAGTCACAGAAGATTAATTGATATTGACGAGCACATGAAGTGAATCGACGAACTACGTAAAGTACGGAGTTTCAGAATAACGAAGACGCGAGATGATCGGGAGCCCCACGCCGCTTACAAAAGGTGAAACGCCGCTCCTATCCCAGCTTAATCCACAATGATCTAATCATCGGAGCTTATAGAACTCCTCGCCGGCTTTCCAACATACTTTGAATCGCTCAAATCTGAGTTCGGATGAAGAAGTTATGACGGAAACGGATAAATATACAAAACAGAACGTCTCAGCCTGATTTGAGACACCCCGAGGTGTCTCGGCACAAACGAGACACCCCAAGGTGTCTCGGCCAAGGCCAAGACACCCAGACACCCAAAGGTGTCTCGGCCTCGCCGAGACACCCAGAGGTGTCTCCAAGCCCAAAAATGGGTCGTTACGCGGTTTTAACCGCCCGGATCTCCTTGAAACCTATAAATACAGCCCCTGGAGCCTCTTTTTTCAGATCTGGAATTTTGGAGATTAGGCGAAGCCCTGCCGGATTGAAGACTGAAGGTGCACAAATTTCAGAGAGGAGGAGGAGAGATCGGATCGAGTTCGTCGGCATAAAGAAGAGGAGCTCGTCAGATCTGTAGTTCCCCGGGTCCGTTCCTTAAGATTATCCCGTTGCGATAATCTTAAGAAGAGCAATTATCTCGCCGTTGCCGAGATAAGCGCTACGGTTTCTTGATTCCTTCACGAATCAACGAAGCTCTGCCTGATTTTTCAGTAATCAGATCTGATCGACGGTGGTCCACGGATATCAACGTCCCCGTCACAGGCCAAGATCCCACGCAAGCATCAGATCTGATCGACGGTGGTCCACGGATATCAACGTCCCCGTCACAGGCCAAGATCCCACGCAAGCACCGGGCGATAAACACCCGTTGCGTTTGTTTGAAGAGAGTTGTATTTTTTTATTTTTTTTTCATTGTGTAAGAAGGTCTTATAAAAAGACTAATTTTACTTTGAATCTGTAATCGATAAACGTGTAATAGATTCAGCAATGAAGAAATCAACTTTCACCGCAAACAATTGCAAACCCATCCCTGCTTGCCCCGTCGACGTAGGCAAATTGTCGAACCACGTTAAACTTTGTGTTTGAGTTGGTGCCGTTATTTTGAATTGTTTTGGCTTTCTCTCTCGACGTTTGTGTTAGTTTTTCCGCCGCGCACTATGCTGTAATGATATGATTTAATGCTTGGCAGGTTTACATGGTGATGGAATCAGACACTGCTGGATTTTAACCTTTTAGCGACGACATTTCCATCGCTAAATATTGATTTTCCGTCGCTAAAACTTTTAGCGACGGAAAAAATAAAATTCCGTCGCTAAAAGTTCGACGCTAAATTAGGGGTCCCTAAAAATGGTATTAGCGACGGAATTTCCGTCGCTAAATATTAGCGACGGTATATTAGCGACAACAATTTGGTCGCTATTAAAAAACTAAAAAAAACTAAAAAAAATAGAACCCGAGGGCATTAATTCAGGCGTGGGCTGCCCAAAAAAGTTGGGCGCCCGCGCCCAAAAAAATTTCGCCCCAGAATTTATTAGCGACGGAATTTCCGTCGCTAAAAATTCTTTAGCGACGGAATTTCCGTCGCTAAAAAACATTTAGCGAGGAAAAAAATTGTCGTCGTAATATATTTTAGCGACAGAATATTTTTCGTCGCTAAAATGGAATATTCCGTCGGTATAATTTTTTTACCTACGGAAAAATAGCGACGGCAATTTCCGTCGCTATAACATAACATATAGCGACGGAATTTTCCGTCGCTATTTTTCCGTAGGTAAAACCCTATTTTCTACTAGTGAGATAAGAAAATTTTAGTATATATCAAAGGCGTTGATCAAAATAAAAAGGTTTTTCTTATCTAGAAACCACTTGAAAAATAGGGTCCTTATGTAGAAATTACTTTTCATTTTCAATTTATATGTAAACCATCTTTAAAGTGGTTTTCTGTTGCAATCAACCACCCCTAGTCAAAATTTTTACTTAAAAGTGAAAAATCATCATACTTTCTTTAAAAGTGGGAGTTTGGAAAAACTTTCCATGCACAAGAATGCCCTTGACCCTTTTAGTTATTACATTATTATTATATTCTATCCTAACCAATTTTAATTAATAGGGATAAGCTTCAATTATCCTATTTTATTCTAACTAATATGTATATAAGCTCATATTTAATTTTTTATGAGTGATCAAACTAGAAATATCCAAAATCCATACAATTTACGCAAGTCGTAAGAATGCCAGAAAAAATAATTTGAAGATTTTACAAAAAAAAGTCAATCTACAAAATTAGTAGAAATGTCCAAAAGGTTTTCAAAAACTGTATATTTTTTGCTAGAATCCGAAAGAATTTAAAATACTAAAATTTATAGAAATTTCCTAGAGTTTATAAATTTTGCAAAAAAAAAAATTCTTTACATTTCAAATTATCCTAATTAATAGAAATATTTTTAATATGATTTCACTGTGATCATGATCTAATTAATTAAAAATATCTTTAATAAAATACAAGTTGTGAATAATTATTTAATCTCCACGTTCAACCATTATCAAAAATTACAAAATAGAAAATCTCAGAATTTTAGAAATTTATTTACTTAGAGAAAACATAAAGATTTATAATTTTGACCATCTAAATATTTAAATTTGATACATAATAAGTTGAAAAAATGCAAATTTTTTTATCTTATCATTCGTTTCTCTATATTTAAATTTAAAAATAAAGATAAAAATAGTTAGATGATATTATGAAATATTCTTAGCTCCTAAATTATCTTCATAATTAAGGAGAGAAATTTTAAAAGCATGAGTTAGGAAAATTCTTTCTTTGATCAATATTACCTACTAGTTCGGATATTGCATTCCTGTCCTATCCTAAGTAATAGTATATAATAAATTTATTTTGTTATTAGCAATTTAAAGAAATATTCTCTCATTTTTGTATAAAGATAAATTGATAGTTTGCTATTCAAAACTAGTCATCTCAAGAAAATAAATATAATTATATATTTAATTAAGAATTCGTATCAAATAAAAACTATGCATATTAAAATATTTTAATAATAAAATATATTGAAATCATAATTAAATCATAGCTATCCATAATTTAAAAATATTATCCTAATAAATTCAAGGATAACCTATTAGAAAATTATAAAAAATATTCTAAAAAAATTAAAAATAACGAAAATCCCCTTGAAAATTAATAATTGTAAAAAAACCTTAAAAACTTTAAAATACAACCAGCCCCTAAAACTTCAAAAATTAGAACGCACCCCCCCCACCCCCACAAAAAAAAATCAAAAATTAGAAACAAAACACTTAAAAACTCAAAAAAATGGAAACAACTCTCTTTACAATCTAAAAATTAAAAACAACGCCTAAAAATGAAAATTCCAATTTTTTATATAAAAATTTAAATATTATAAAAAAACTCTAGAAAATATGAAATTGCAAATGAGGCTACTGAAATATAAGAATGGGAAACAAACTCTTAAAATTTAAAAATTACAAACAACCACATGAAAACTTCAACAGTTACAAAATTTCATACTTCCTTTGCAATGTGAAATTACATACAGTCTCCTAGAAGATCTAAACATTACAAAATTACCCTTTAAAATCTAAAAATTGTAAAAAAAACTTTATTGGGGGTTTCCTATGAAAAGTTATTGGGGGTTAAATGAAAAACTTAAAATTTATTGAGGGTTCTCTGTTAATTTTTAGCGAAGGGGTGTTGTGGTCATTTAATCACACATAAGTTAACAATTTTATTTTGAACGGTTTTCTACCAACATTTATTAAGGATCTAGTAAGTTACAATATTTGAAGTTTGGTGTCAAGCATCCAAACTTATTCGGGATTTAGGGAAATTTTACCCATATTTTCTAGTTTTTCTAGAGAGGGAAAATTGATGGATATAGAAAATACATAAATCCAATATAAAAAATCAAAATATTTGACCACGTGCAATGCACATGCATTCAACTAGTATCCTTAAAAAACACACATTTAAGACATGCAAGTCATTTCGTTAATATTTAAGCCTAGTTAGGATTTATGTCACATACCTTAAACGTGCATTTTAAGATTATTTTTGGTTTTTTAGTGATAATTTAAAAATGAGATGGTTGATTGGACAAAACTCTACTTTAAATGTTGTTTACATAAATTAAAAAGGACTGTATAATGGCTTTATTTTAAAGGTGGTTTTTAGGAAAAATACTCGTACGAAAATGGCTGGAATAAAAAAATCATGGGGGTTTAGTGGGAGACACCCAAGAGTTGAGGGGTTTGTGAAAATTACTTAATTCTTTTTTGCATGAAAAATTTCCCTAATTCTTAATGTCGTATAACTTAATGTGGTATTAAGAAAGCCAAAACTGGAAAAAGGTCTCTATTCAAACCTATTATTATCAATATTAAAAAAATTGCTACTCATTTGTAATTTATTTGGGCTTTCGGGCTATAATGTAAAATGGGCTAATTTCCCTCGTTTGGGCTATATAGAGGGCTGTTTTGGAAGATGTTATTGCATTAATTTCCATATTACTAGCCGGTAATTTTTGGCCAATGAAATCGGTTGAGGGTTGAATATGGTTATGATAAGACATTATTTCTAATGTTCTGAGGTTAATCCCCGAAGCTAAAACAACTCCAAAAGCCCAAGAATTTTTCGATTAGAAACAGTGCAGCAATCAATTTAGAGAGCCATTGCTCTACAAAAATGGCGCAACAAGTGTTTGTTGAAATGCCATTGTTAGCAAGTTTTGGCATATTGCTCAATGCTACAATGCTTAATCTCTTGATCAAGAGGAGGCACCATCACTTTCTATAGTATCGCGCTCTCACCCGTCTCAGGTATTAGCTTACATTGTTAAATTCGCAATAGCTTAACTATAGTGAGTAGATATCGTCGAAATTGATGCATATTTATGTTGTGTAGTTATTCATGGAAAATTTCTCTCAAGTCGTTATGATTGATAAGAGCAATCTATTGCATACGTTTTTTTTATCGTTTGATTCAAACTTTAAACTTTAATATTGATGTAATATGAACTCTTCTTGATCGTCGTTTTACTATAAAGGCTTTTAATGCAATAATCACGGTGTTGTTTGTTTCTATTTTCTCAAAAGATCTACTTGGATGATAAGTAGAATTCTATATTATGTTGCTTCGTATTTATCTATTCGAAGGTCTATTGGAGAGAACTAGACTACAATCTTGAGGACACTATGCAGAATGTACTAGTGATACTTCTTATGAAACCTTTGGGAAAGATGTCGAATCTATGAAACTTGGTTGTCACTGACACTGCTAATGATGCATTGCATAGAGAAAATCAATAAAACGGGAATATTTGGCCCCTATCAGTTTAAATCTTGGGATATTTCGTGGTTTTCTGATGTTTTGATGCACTGATAGAGAAAGTTAGGTGTGGGCTTATTTGGCCCCATCAGTTCAAATCATACATTCTTTTTAAGTTCAGGGTGTGATAATGCTTAACTTAGTGGAGGAGATAACCCTCAACTAAACTAAATGGAAGAGTAGGGATTAATATAGCCGACTCCAGCAAGTTGGGATGAAGGCTTCATTGTAATCTGAATAAGTTTTGGGATGTGCAATATAGAAGTTGGAATCTTCTCACACAAATTTTTTTCCTTCTAGTATGGAACTGGCCAGTCGTTGGAAGAGAAAGTATTTACTGCTTTTTGCACCATCCTCAGCAATTGAAAACATTGTGGAGTGTTATAAGCACTGGAAATGTGAATATTACTAAGAAATTGTGTATATGCTGTTAGGGGTGATCCAAATCCTAATCCTTGAATAGGATATACTATCCAATTAGAGTTTCTATTAGCTATGTCTAGATTAAGATAAGGGCAAAAGAGTTTTGTTTATTCTGAGATTAAGATTCTCATCTTTGATGAGAATTTACCCAACCTAGGGTCGTAGCATGAAGGGGGGAAAATGCTTTATTAAGACCGCAAGCAATGAATCCACCCAACAGCAGCAATAAGCATTTAGACGGGCTCTGCAGGACTAAACAATAGATTTAAGAGGTTCTTGATTAGTCTCTCTATTTGGTTGACTCTATAAGTCAAAGAGATTGTTAGAGAAATTAAATGCTTTCTAGGGTGTGATTTAGGGTTGAGTGCTTGAAAGATCTTCACATTATATTCCTCTAGTAGAACTATTCCCCTCATTTGTCCGTGGACGTAGGCTAAAAGCCGAACCATGATATCTGTGTGTTTCGTGTTCTTGATATTTTTCGTGCTTTCATGTGGTTGATATTAGTTTATCCTGGAGATTTGTCATAACATGTGCAAACTCCAGAACAGTGTTGAAAATAACGCGTTTCGTAACGCAAAATAACGCATAACGTAACGTAACGCAAGCTTAACGTTACATAACGTTTGAATATAACGCAAGGACAAAATAACGTACGTTATTTTCCTTATAACGTAGGTTATGTAACGTAACACTGTAACGTTTAGTAACTTAGGTTATTTTATCAACGGTTTAGATTGCTTTAAAAAAAAAGAACGGCTGTGATTTGATTTACTTACTTGTTAACAAAACCCTAGAGGGCCTAAACTAACCCGTCGCCTCTATTTCTCTTGAACACCAGCGAATCCCCCTTCTGATCTCCCGTCGCCTCCATTTCAGCACGCGATCGAAGCTCTCCAGCACGAGATCGAAGCCTTTCCGCAGGCATTCGAAGCTCCCCGCAGGCGTCCCGCAGGTGTTTGA
Source organism: Asparagus officinalis (assembly GCF_001876935.1). Classification (NCBI taxonomy): domain Eukaryota; kingdom Viridiplantae; phylum Streptophyta; class Magnoliopsida; order Asparagales; family Asparagaceae; genus Asparagus; species Asparagus officinalis. Next base: position 10,897,607 of record NC_033798.1, read on the forward strand.
AGCTCTCCCGCAGGCGTTCGAAGCTCGCCCACACGCGATCGAAGCCCTCCAGCACTCGATCGAAGCCTTTCCGCAGGCGTTCGAAGCCCTCCAGCACGAGTTTGAAGCCCTCCCTTGCAACTGGATCTCGCAAGCGTTCGAAACCCTCCACTGCAACTGGATATCCCGTCAGGTATTATTTTTATTTTTTTTCCTGGATTTTCTTTTTTTTTCCTCCTTTTTTTGCTATTTTCTGAAGAAACCCCCCACGATATCATCTTCTGTTGATTGTTGAAGATGTGATTAACTGTGAAATATTGATTAACTGTGTCTAGGCCTCTCTTACGTCCAAGAGAGTACTAATTCCTTTGACCCAGTCCAAGAGAGGTCTCGAGTTTGATTCTGGCTATTTGCAGTGAAGAATTGCAGATTCAGCTATAGTTAGTATTTTAGTAGTATGAGCCTATGAGGGCCTTATTTAGTGGAGGATGACTCATTTTGTAGGATTTATTAAAACTTATGACTTATGAGAATTGCGATGATTATTCATATTTTTTTATTTCGAATGTTATATATCTATAAATTATTTAAATAATAATAAATTATTTAAATAATAATAAATTATTTAAATAATAATAAATCATTTAACCTACGTTACGTTATGCGTTATCGCTATTGTAACTTAACCGGAGGTAAGCGTTACGTTATGCGTTATCGTTATTTTCAACATTGCTCCAGAAAGCACAAGTACGAGAGATAAAATGCTTAATTTTCAGGAGTGAGAAATTGAATGCTTTGAAATAAAAACTATCTACTACTCTATTGCTCACTGCTTCAAATTTTTTATATTTATTTTTTTAATCTATACAGTGTGCGCTAAATACAAATGTTATCTGTTTACAACAATCAAACTCAATCATATATTGTAACAATAGAAAGAAAAAACCCTAGAAATCACGGAAACACCTCACAATCTTTCATCCAAAAATGCCAGCACAAAGAATCTTTCTTATGCCCTTGCATTGGCTGCAGTCTCACCATCATCTTCCGTCTGCATCACCAGTGGTAATGGTGGTTCCATTGCATGAACCTTGGATATAGCTATAACAACCCCTGACAATTCTCTCGGGCTCCCCTCATAAGAATCAACTGTCGTAAAATTTCCTTCCCTGGGCAAAGGAACCAGTACAAATTTCCCTTCCTCATCAGTAACTTTTCTGTAAAATCCATCGCTTTCTATATCGTAGAAATTCGCAGTCCTGACCTCTTGAGCCAAAGAACAAGACCAGCAAAACAGCCAATTTGCAGAATCCGTTATAAACGGATAACCACAGCAGAACGGATTCCCTGGTAACTTGAACTTTTTTCGCATCTCAGCCCTCCAATATCCTCCATATAACAACCCGAGAAAAGAGCAAACAGCTCCTACGATGGCAATAATGAGCCTGACAGTATCATCATCCACATTGTTCGCTGATATCGCAAATATCCAAAATGGCGACAGGCAAAGAAGCACGAAACTGATTATATGCACATACATATTGCCAAACCCTAGCCTCTCCATGTTCCATCCAAAAACACAACAGGTACAGAAACAGGACAGGAAAGCTCCGGTGATATCATCCCAGCAATCAAATAAGCCTCCAATCCATTTCGGCGTTGTGATCATAATCTTTTCATCGCTCATTTCCACCTCTTTTCCCACCTCTTGTACCCGAGTCTGAGACTCCTCTTCAGTTCTAGTTTCGGTAATTTCCTTTGCCAGAGGACCGTAGTAAGTGTACCAGGCGGCTAGGATCGGTGCCAGGGCTCCGATCACAATACAGACGTATTGAGGCCATTAGTAAGTGTACCAGGCGGCTAGGATCGGTGCCAGGGCTCCGATCACAATACAGACGTATTGAGGCCATTCTGGACGATTAAATCTCGACCATCCCCAAAAAAGCGCACAATATACATATTGAGCTATGCACGTGAGGTGCAGCAACAACACAACAATCAGAATGTGGGCCCGCTCATTAGGTCTTCGAAGGCCATTCTTCGAATAAGCCTTTCTTGCAGCTACTTGATCGTTAGGTCTCCAACGGAGAACTAGTACTAAATGGTGAAAGATCAAGGGATGTTGATAAATGCACATAATGTTGAAGAGAGCATTGACGACTTGGTTGATGACTTCCTCCCATTTGTCTCGTTGATCTTTATTGGGCATTACTCCGTTTAATGCTCCGATCATGAAGAGACCGACCCAAACTATGCCAATAGCACAGAGAACTACCCAGATGAAGAGAGCAACATTGGCTGGGTCCTTCATCCATTTCTTGCAGTATTTGAGGAGAGAGCTCCAGCTGATTTTTTTGATGAAAGGAACACGAAATCTTCGTTGCTCTGAGTGATTTGTTGTTGGTCGAGCTCTTAGGAAATCGAAGAAGCGTTTCTTTCGATGATTGTTATTAGGCATGAGGCCATTTTCGATGGATGGGATGTATACTGGGATTGAGTCGTTGAGGTTTCTATCGGTATTGGACCCGTTCAGTTCAATTCCTTGAAATTCAATTCTAGTTTCAGTAGGAGCTGTTCTGTGTTTGTTGAAACTGACTGTTTCCTGAATCTCGCCGTTATGTTCACAGTTTTTGTTTGAACCCATTTTTGCTTCTTGGTTCTGAAACACTTTCACTTGAATGAACTCAATATTAGTGTCTTGAGAGTACCCTGAAAAAAATTAATGCATCATAAAAACTACGCCATACCAGGATTTGAGGTGTGGATAAGTTTCAATGGTAACACTATCATGTGTCATCAACTCTAGCTTTTGCAATGGTAAGTTTGATTGGAAATTGATCATAGTTACCGACTTACTGGCTGTAGATTTTTGGACTAATGAAGGATAGAATAGACCCCCCTGTAGTCTCCGTTTTCAGCTTTCTTTCCCTCTAGTTTGTTGTCGCAGAATAGACTCCCTGATCGAGTGAGACTTTTGTGACTCTTTTACCCTTG
>NC_033798.1:10900593-10902207 GCF_001876935.1 Asparagus officinalis
TGGTTCTATTTGTGAAAAACATTTTTCTCTGACGATAAAAGAATAAAAAAAGAAAAGAAAAAAATTTCACTTGGGGGTCTATGCGCAACAATAGACATTGAGGTGTAGTAAGTTCAAAACAACAATGCTACAGGGGGCCTATACGCAATTAACCCTAGGCCTTTATAGGCGTTATGGTCTAAATCTTGCTGCAAATATATAATAGCTGTTCCTATTATTTGTCCACTATTTCTCTAATAATGTATTCTCCCATCAATTCCCTTATTTTTTTGGGAGTATCATCTATTTTGTTTATTGTTGCTACTTTTGTATTATTCTTCTATTTCAATTTATGCATATCTGCTCCTGCATAGTTTAACCATTTTCTAGATGATCATTATTATTAGCTTTTATGTTGGGGCGGAGAGAGTCACGCCCACCGCCGCGGAAGCGATATCACCTGAGAGAGAGCCCTGGCCTTTTATTGTCACAAAAGCACAAGTCAGCCTCTATATTCTTGTTTCTCAAAGGAAACGAGAATAGATAGTGAAATTCTTATTTCTCAAAGGAAACAAGAATCGAAAGTGATATATTTCATCAAAGTGAAATATACACTCTTCCTCTCATCAGCTCCAAGACCGAATATTGAGGGAACCTACAAGCTATGACAACTCACAGATAAAACAAATACAAACACGAGATTTACGTGGTTCGGCTAACTAGCCTACGTCCACAGGAGGGGGATTTTTCACTATGAGGAAAAATACCAAACTTTACAAGTTCTCTCTTCCTCTCTTTCTTTTCTCTCAAAAGAAATCTACACACCCACTTATTTTCCCCACACTTTAACTCCTCCACCCCCTTCACTATTTATAGGAAACTAAAGGGGGGGGATCCGGATGAATTTGGCGGGAGCGGAAAGAATTCGCGGGAGAAAGAGGCGCGCGCGGGAGCTCGAAATCGAGCGCGGGAGGGCGCTAGGTTTGAGGCTGCGGGAGCGTGCGCACGCAAGGAAGAGAAGAGCGGCTGCTCTTTCTCGTGGGTGTGGGCAGACAAACCCACGTGGGTGGGCCCCACACTCCATCACAATTCTCCACCTCGTTCATCATTTGATAAACCTCAAATTTTGAACGACAACACCAGGAGAACCCCCTACGAACTCCACCAGAGAGATATAGGCCAAACCAGGCCAAACCAGCTGCGTCACTATACCGCGACTGCCTACGTACCCTCCACCGGGATCAAGCTAACCGTAGTTCTGCAACTATTCTCCAACATAGTCTCCACCTCACCTCCATCACCGCCCCGCAGGGCCATGCCCTCTTGGGCAACTCAACACGGGCTGATATGAAGCAAGTCCAAGCAATGATGGAACTTGCTGCCTGTGACCACCTTGGTTAACATGTCCGCGGGATTCTCATTCGTATGCACCTTCATGAGAGAGATATCACCTTCCTCTATGACATCCCGCACAAAATGATACCTGACATCGATATGCTTGGTACGAGCATGGTGAACTTGATTTTTTGCCAAGTGAATCGTACTTTGACTGTCGCACCACAAGTTCACGCTTTCCTGCTCGATCCCCAAATCGTCTAGAAGACCCCACAGCCACAATGCTTCCTTCACTCCCTC
>NC_033798.1:10902360-10939260 GCF_001876935.1 Asparagus officinalis
CGCCTGTGAAATATCTGGGCGTGTACACACCATTGCGTACATCAAACTGCCAACTGCACTAGCATAAGGAACACGCTCCATGTGTGCCTTATCTTCCGCTGTAGTGGGAGATTGTTTACCTGAGAGTCTGAAGTGTGGAGCCAATGGAGTCACCACCGACTTTGCACTTTTCATCCCGAACCTCGCGATCACCCGCTCTATGTAGCCCTTCTGACTCAAGAACAATCGCCGATTCGCCCGCTCTCTTCTAATCTCCCTACCCAGTATTTTCTTTGCAGCGCCCATGTCCTTCTTCTCGAACTCATTGCTAAGTTGAGATTTTAGCTTATCTATCTCCACCTTGTTTTTCGATGCAATAAGCATGTCATCCACATACAACAGGAGATAGATATAATCACCTCCACGAAGCTTCCGAATGTAAACACAACAATCATAGTCGCTTCGGGAAAACCCATGCTTCAGCATGAAGGAGTCAAATCGCTTGTACCACTACCGAAGTTCTCCTCCGGGAGAAAAGCTCGTTGGTTTGAAGCTGCTCGGGAAGCCCACGAAGCTCTCAACCCAACTGACGCTGAAGTTGCGTCAAATGAAGTTCCACCGACCTCCAATCAGGTCAACCCAACTCCCGCCAACGCCTCCACTGTTCAGGGCGTTGTGACTCTCTCAAAGAGAGCCCGCCAGAGGCGTCGTCAACGCCTTGCGCGGCAACTCGCTAAGGCGATGGAGTCTACGGACGGATTCCGCTACCACGCGGAGTTGAAGAACAGAAAAGGCAAACAGCCTCAACCACCAATGAACGGCGACTCTTCCAAACCACCAAAGAAAGAATGGGTCCGCGTCAAACGGAACCGTTCGACGCTCGAGGAGCGCATTCGCAAGCGCCGCGCCTTAGCCACTAGCCTCGCCTTGTACCTTGTTCCACCGAGCTCTGAAGGATCTTCCTTTCTTTTATACACCCACTTACAACCAATAGCTTTTCTTCCTATGGGCAATGGGACCACCTCCCATGTTTGATTCTTCCGGAGAGATTCCATCTCCTTCTCCATCGCAGCCAACCAACTCTCACTATTCTTGTCTCGAATAGCTTCCTTGAAGGAGACCGGCTCATCTTCCTCCACCGAGAGTGCGTATTCAACCAAATTAACATGCCCATAGTGCTTCAGGGGTTGATCAGCCCCCAGCTTCTGTACCTGCTTGTATACTCGCCTTGGCCTAGTGGAAGCCAAGCTATCATCGAGCTGCTGTTGTTGTAGTGCATGTGTATTCTCCTGCTGAACCTCCTCCTGTTCAAGCTCATCAGAGATCGATTCACAATATAGCAAGCTGTAGCAATCGACTCTGCCCACCATTCTTTGCCCAAACCAGCATATGATCGCATACTCACTGCTTTCTCCCGCAGTGTTCGGTTCAGTCTTTCTGCGACCCCATTCTGCTGTGGTGTAGATCTAACTGTCCAGTGTCTAGCAATGCCCTCCTGATCACAGAACTCCTTGAAGGCACCATTTGTGTACTTTGTACCGTTGTCAGATCTCAGCGTCTTCAATTTCTTTCCCGTCCTGTTCTCAACCATCGCCTTCCACTTCTTGAATGTCTCAAATACCTCATTCTTATGCTTCAGGAAATAAACCCAAGCATACCTCGAATGATCATCTATGAATGAGACAAAATATTTAGAACCACCCTTGGAAGTTATCGAAGCCGGACCCTAAACATCTGTGTGCACATAATCTAGTATCCCTCTGCTCTTGTGATTGCTTCTCAGGAATTGAACCCTGTGCGCCTTTCCATACACACAGTCCTCGCGAAAATCCATGCAAGGCTTTTTCAGATTCTTCAGCAAACCCTCCTTACCAAGCAGATCCAGACCCTTCTCTGACATGTGCCCAAGCCGCCTATGCCATAACCGTGTGTGCTCACATGGGTCTCCACCACTTCCTTCAGCTCCAACTGCTGCATCTCCCGTCACCGTCGTACCCGAGAGAGTATATAGATTACCGTGACGAACACCCTTCATCACTGTTAAGGAACCCCGAACAACCCTCTTCACTCTGTTCTCTGTTATAATCTTGCAACCCCTGGAGTCCAAAGCTCCGACTGAGATGAGATTCTTCCGCAAGCCGGGAACGTGTCGTACGTCCGTTAGGGTTCGAACCACTCCGTCATGCATCTTGATTTTGATATCACCTAGCCCCACCGTTTTACAAGCATGGTTGTTCCCCATCAATACGGTTCCACCATCAATGCTCCTGTAGGTAGTAAACCACTTCCTGTTTGGACACATGTGGTAAGAGCAACCAGAATCAAGAATCCACTTCCCGGAGGTATCCTCGCCATCCGTGACGACATAACATTCCTTATCGCTCCCATCCTCTGAAGCGTAGCTCGCCTCTTCCTTGCCTTCTCGTCTTTCAGTCTTGTTGTTGTTCTTTTTCCCACCTACTCTCTTGTTAGGATAATCGACTTTGAAATGCCCAACTTCGCCGCATTTGAAACACGCTCGTCCCGCAAGAGGTCTCGATTTAGATCTAGACTTTCCTCCCTTGCCTTTTCCTCTCTCATTGCCTCTTCCTCTGGCAAACAATCCCTGGGCTTGTTCCTTGTTACCACCAGTGGCCATATCACTAGTTGCAATTTTTCGAAGATCATCCGCTAGAAGCGCCGTTCTAGTGTCATCCATCGATAAATTTTCACCCACAAGCATCAGTGTTTGCACCAGATTCTCATAAGACTTCGGCAGAGATAGAAGTAGTAGAAGCGTCTGATCCTCGTCTTCCACTGTCTCCTCAATGTCTTTCAAGTCCGATATGATCCTATCGAACTTGTTGATGTACTCCCGGATTGACGAGCCCTCGTCCATCTTGCAAGTATACAATTTGGATTTTAAATAGATCCGGTTCGTTAGACTCTTCGTCATGAAGGTGCTTTCTAACTTCAACCACACGCCCGCAGCCAGCCCTCCTCCATCTTGCAAGTATACAATTTGGATTTTAAAAAGATCCGGTTCGTTAGACTCTTCGTCATGAAGGTACTTTCCAACTTCAACCACACGCCCGCAGCCGTTTCCTCCCCGTCCACCAAGAAAGCTACATCCCTCTCAAGACATAGGATAATCGACGCTCGTGCTTTCAGATCCAGCTCCTCCCAATCCTCATCAGACATATTTTTATGCTTCTCTCTTCCAGCCAAAGCCTTGTGCAACTTTTGCGAAATCAGCGAATTTTTCATCTGCATCCTCCAATAAGAAAAATCATTTTTTCCCATTGAATTTTTCAATCTCGTATTTTCCAATTTTATTTGTTTTATTTGTAGAAGCCATTTACCGCTTGTATTATGTCAATCCGCTTCTCTCAGGAATTTTTAACAATTTCTTTGTGTTTGACCACACAATATTCAACCACCACCTCAGATCAGAAATTTTACCACCTCCAGTTTGAATAAGGCTCTGATACCAATTGTTGGGGCGAAGAGAGTCACGCCCACCGCCGCGGAAGCGATATCACCTGAGAGAGAGCCCTGGCCTTTTATTGTCACAAAAGCACAAGTCAGCCTCTATATTCTTGTTTCTCAAAGGAAACGAGAATAGATAGTGAAATTCTTATTTCTCAAAGGAAACAAGAATCGAAAGTGATATATTTCATCAAAGTGAAATATACACTCTTCCTCTCATCAGCTTTAAGACCGAATATTGAGGGAACCTACAAGCCATGACAACTCACAGCTAAAACAAATACAAACACGAGATTTACGTGGTTCGGCTAACTAGCCTATGTCCATGGGAGGGGGGTTTTTTACTATGAGGAAAAATACCAAACTTTACAAGTTCTCTCTTCCTCTCTTTCTTTTCTCTCAAAAGAAATCTACATACCCACTTATTTTCCCCACACTTTAACTCCTCCACCCCTTCACTATTTATAGGAAACTAAAGGGGGGAGGGGCGGGGCGGGGTCGGTCCGGATGAATTTGGCGGAAGCGGAAAGATATTTCGCGGGAGAAAGAGGCGCGGCGGGAGCTGCGAATCGATGCGCGGTGTGAGGCGCTGGGCTGCCGAGGCTGCGGGAGCGTAGTCGCGCGCAAGGAAGAGAAGAGGCGGGCTGCTCTTTGCTGCGTGGTGTGGGGCCAGACAAACCCAAGTGGGTGGGCCCCACACTCCATCACATTTTACTTACAAGTTGAACTTATTTTCAAGTTACTTCCCTTATATTTAACTGAACAAAGTGTTTTCAATTATGTGAAACTGGTCTAAGAACAAAACTTAATGACATCATGATTTCACTAGCAGGCTTGCAACTGTCCATGTTCCCACTAAGATGTCTTAATTTTTATTCATATAATCCCATCCTTAGAATTTATATCAAAGAAGAAGGGTTAAAGAAAACATTAAGTACATTAGCAGTTTGCAATCAACTTAAGAAAACAAGCAATTTATTTTCAATATAGGGTTAATTGCAAATAGACCCCCTATAGTATCATTCAACTGCGAATAGACCCCATATAGTTCTATTTGTGCGAGTAGATCCCCCGTAGTATTGGCCCAAGTATGAATACACATCGTTAGTGATATTTTTGGACTCTCTAATTAAAAGTAAAAAAAATTGCAATTGGGGGGTTTATCCTCTCCAATAAAACTATAGACGGTCTATCCGCCTCATCAAAACATTTTTAACGATTTTATCTTTCCTCACCAATAGAACTATAGAGGGTCTATCCGCCTATTCAAACCCTTTTTAACAATTTTTAGAGTCAAAAGAAATATAATCAGAGGGTCTATTCCGACAAGTAGAACTACATGTGGTCTATCTACAATTGGGTGAGACTACAGACGGTCTATCTGCCTCCTCAAAAACTTATTAATGATTTTAAGAGTGAAAAGAAATTTAATGGTGGTCTATTCGCACAAATAGAACGTCATGTGGTCTACCAGCAATTGGTGACATTACAGAAGGTCTATTTGCAATTAACCCTTCAGTATAAGAACTCTTTAACTTTCCTCATCTCAAGATATCTATAAGACAGACACAGAATCAGCCATCAGCATGATCACAACATAGGAGTATATGAGGCTTTTGATACTTACTTACTATGCAAAGAAAACATAAACATACATTTTTTTCAACATAAATTGATTAAAGCACACCAAGAGGAACACAACATGGCTCCTAAAATCAAAAGAAAGACCATATTGAAGAGTGGTTACCTTTGATTGTAGAAGACCAGGGACCAAAGAATTTTAGGCCCCTCTTCTTCCTGTCATAGGGATGAACAGCTTATCAAAGACTCTAGCTTTTTCTTTTTCTTTTTGAGAGCAAAGCTGATAATTTTGGACAAAAGGTGGTCTGCTTATATATCAGCAGAGATACTTTTGTGACAGGAACAAATATCATAGACTCCTCTTTTTTAAGATAATAGTCGTATTCAATCCCCTTCATTGAATTTTCTTATTGTTAATTTTTACCTCCAAACCTCGACACAAATAGTTTTCAATGGAGCTTAGTTTCTTGTGAGTTTTAAGTATTTGAAGCCGATGTACACTGACTAGGTCAAAGGTCCAGAAGAGGCCAAGGGAATGTTGACAATTTCATAAAAGGCACACGCACTTCAAATTTTTATAGATTTTGGGAATTAAAAGGAAAAAATTGAATGAAAAATAGTTTTAGATAAGGTATCTAATCTTTTTATCATTAACCTAGAATTCTGCATTCAGGCATCTAAAGAGCTAGACGCAGTTTACAAAACAAATTATCTCGTTAATGAACATAGATGAGGGAGGTTTTTGAAAAACAGGATATACATGAAGGGGGGTTCTTATAATTTCGCTTGTTTACAATATGTCAATTTAAATATCTTAGGCTTGTAGGAGTCAAAATTTGTTACTCTAGATCACAGTGGAACAACATTATACTGTACCAAGATTTGCCCATCATGCATGAATGGTGGTCTAATAGCCTTTATTTGTTCTCATATGCATTGTAGAGGATAGCCCATGTAAGTTTAGATTCGTTAAGATTTAAGAGTCACCTATATTTGGGCTCTAAGCAAATCATCATCAAGACTGGTTTAACGAATTAATGTAGTAGTAGCCTGCAGAACACAGTGTAGTACCTCATTTTGGAGAGACTTCTCTAATTTGACTGCGATGTACACTGACTTGGTCCATAAGAGGCCAAGGGAGTGATGAAAATTTAGTTAAGGAAGTCATTGAAAAGTTCATGGTTCAAAGATTGAATATGGGAAGGCACTTGGATTTGTAGATGTAGGGATATAAGACTGAAGCAGAGGGATTATATTACTATTCTTATTTCTTCGAATATTGATAATTTTTTCAGGCCGGTTTTTTTGATAACTTACTGCAGAAAATATATATTTTTAAAATTTCTATTACTTTCGTAAGGCTTGAATCTGTTCTGTTTATACCTCTATTAGTGCAACATGAGGTTTTTAATTTTTATAAACTATTAGTCTTGAGAAAAATTCATATTGAGATTCTCTTGACTTGTTAATAAAACTATGGAATAATGCCCACATGCAACTTATGTCATTTGATACCCAATTACAGTTGCTCCTTTAGCAAGCGAAGGTAAGTGGTTGTACTTTCAATTTGGAAAAATTTTAGTAGAAGCATAAACAAAGCGACATGCCATTTCAATAATATAAATATCATGCTTGATATCATCACTGTGACAACGATAGCTTATATTTCTTGATATAGATTCATACTTGTATTTACTTATATTTTTCTAACATCCATTTGACTAATTGCATCCTGATCAAGTCTTATGTTTTCACAGGCACCTGCTCTGTATTGACTTGAGATTAGAGCCAATTCTTTTGACATGTGATACTAGTCGCCCCTCTTTTAATATGACATGTAAAGTATATTGGGTTTTTGTTTGTTTCTTTAGTATTCTTGTTAGAGTATCAACCATAAGGTTTTAGAAAGCCAAGCTTATGGTACTAGTTATAACTTAGAAGATCTTGAACAGTCTACTGATGACTGATAATAGCCAGGGCTTATACAATTATATACCCGCCTCATTTAGTTGGATTTTAAGCATGGTATCTAATCCAGCCGAAACAATTCAATATGGATGTTAGAACATAAAACAATAACCCTCAACCCTCACCACAACTTTGGAGATCTATGTAGTGCCAGAGAGTCTTTAAGATGGTATTAGAGAAACCAAGGTTCGAATCTTACTGGTCACGAATTTCTATAGCTGATTTAAAAAAATCAATGAATAGAAATCTTGTGATCAAACTGATTTATCCCCGTGAAAAGTGAATGTTCATGGGATCAAAGGTTTTCTGTATACATTAAAAATAAATGCAATCTATTTACATCAATCAAATTCAATCATCTATTGAAATAATAGGAAAACTCCACAAATGGCGAAAAATATGCTGAAGATCTATCCATCTTTTATTCAAAACTGTCAGCCTGAAGAAAGAAGGTGATCTTTCTTATGGCCTCGCATCGGCTGCAAGCTCATCATCATCATCTTCTGTCTGCATCACCAGCGGTGATGGTGGTGACATAGCAGGAACCTTCGATAGAGCGTGAGCAACCACTGACAATTCTCTCGGTCTCCCCTCATAAGAATCAACTGTCGTCAAATTTCCTTCCCTGGGCAAAGGAACCAGTACAAATTTCCCTTCCTCATCAGTAATTTTCCTGTAAAATCCATCGCTTTCTATATCGTAGAAATTCGCAGTCCTGACCTCTTGAGCCAAAGAACAAGACCAGCAAAACAGCCAATTTGCAGAATCCGTTATAAACGGATAACCACAGCAGAACGGATTCCCTGGTAAGTTGAACTTTTTTCGCATCTCAGCCCTCCAGTATCCTCCATATAACAACCCGAGAAAAGAGCAAACAGCTCCTACGATGGCAATAATGAGCCTGACAGTATCATCATCCACATTGTTCGCTGATATCGCAAATATCCAAAATGGCGACATGCAAAGAAGCACGAAACTGATTATATGCACATACATATTGCCAAACCCTAGCCTCTCCATGTTCCATCCAAAAACACAACAGGTACAGAAACAGGACAGGAAAGCTCCGGTGATATCATCCCAGCAATCAAATAAGCCTCCAATCCATTTCGGCGTTGTGATCATAATCTTTTTATCGCTCATTTCCACCTCTTTTCCCACCTCTTGTACCTGAGTCTGAGACTCCTCGTCAGTTCTAGTTTCGGTAATTTCCTTTGCCAGAGGACCATAGTAAGTGTACCAGGCGGCTAGGATCGGTGCCAGGGCTCCGATCACAATACAGACGTATTGAGGCCATTCTGGACGATTAAATCTCGACCATCCCCAAAAAAGCGCACAATATACATATTGAGCTATGCACGTGAGGTGCAGCAACAACACAACAATCAGAATGTGGGCCCGCTCATTAGGTCTTCGAAGGCCATTCTTCGAATAAGCCTTTCTTGCAGCTACTTGATCGTTAGGTCTCCAACGGAGAACTAGTACTAAATGGTGAAAGATCAAGGGATGTTGATAAATGCACATAATGTTGAAGAGAGCATTGACGACTTGGTTGATGACTTCCTCCCATTTGTCTCGTTGATCTTTATTGGGCATTACTCCGTTTAATGCTCCGATCATGAAGAGACCGACCCAAACAATGCCAATAGCACAGAGAACTACCCAGATGAAGAGAGCAACATTGGCTGGGTCCTTTATCCATTTCTTGAAGTATTTGAGGAGAGAGCTCCAGCTGATTTTTCTGATGAAAGGAACATGAAATCTTCGTTGCTCTGAGTGATTTGTTGTTGGTCGAGCTCTTAGGAAATCGAAGAAGCGTTTCTTTCGATGATTGTTATTAGGCATGAGGCCATTTTCGATGGATGGGATGTATACTGGGATTGAGTCGTTGAGGTTTCTATCGGTATTGGACCCGTTCAGTTCAATTCCTTGAAATTCAATTCTAGTTTCAGTAGGAGCTGTTCTGTGTTTGTTGAAACTGACTGTTTTCTGAATCTCACCGTTATGTTCACAGTTTTCGTTTGAACCCATTTTTGCTTCTTGGTTCTGAATCAGTATTGCCTGAAATCAACTAAGTATTAGTACCTGAGAGTACCCTGAAAAACTTACGTCATACAAACTTGACAATACTAGGATCTGAGATGTGCAGATAAGTTTTGATGGCATTATATGTGCCATCACTTCTTGTTTTGCAGTGATGAATTTGATTAGAAATTGTGCATAATTACCGGCATAGAAAAATTTTCATGTTATGGTCTCAAAAATGTTGCATTGTTACACCCCTATGTAAAGACAGCAGATATGCATCTCTCTTCCCACATAGTTTTAAGTATTTTGTTGGAAAATACAAAATAGTTGATCATTGTGTTTAGATTTGCATATATTTACATTTAGAACTTTTTTCCAAGTGGTTTCCTATCTATAGAAGTGGTCTAAGAATACAAACCATTGGCATCATAACTTCACTTGCAAGTTTTCTAGTAATTGTCCATTTTCACTCTAATTTATCTTAATTCTAATTCATATAATCCCATTCTTGGAATTTATATCAAAGAACAAAAATTATAAAACATTAGTTGGGGATGTTAGCAATTTGAATCAACATAGGAACAACAGCAAAATTGATCAATTTATTCCAGTATAAGAATTTCTCAAAGTTTTCTAGAAGATCAAAATAAGGAAGAGATTGAAGAGTGGGTACCTTTGATTATAGAAGATGAGAGACGAAAGAATTTTAGGCCTTCCTTCTTCCGCTCAAAGGGATGAAGAGCTTAGCAAACAACGGAACTCATTTTGTGAGAGGAAAGATGTTAACTTTTTAGAAAAGGGGCTCTGCTTATATATCAGCAGAGTTCTCTTTTTAAAGAGAGTAGTTCTGTTCAACTCTCTTCATTAAATTTTCTTTTTGTTATAATAACAAACATCAAAATTGACTTGACATAAATAGTTTTCAACGGAGCTTAGTTTCTTGCGAGTTTAAATACTTGATTTTGATGTACACTGACTTGGTCCAGTAGAGGCCAAGGGAATGTTGACAAATTTGCCAAAGACACATGCACTTAAAATTTCATAGATTTTGGGAAGAAAGAAAATTGAGTGAAAACTTAGTTTGGACATCTAATTTTATTATCATCCGACCTAGAGTTCTGCATGATTACATCTGGGGTTTCTTGTAATTTCCCCTGTTTACTATGTGTCAGTTAAAATTTTTGAGGTTTGCATGAGACCAATTTGTTCCTCCCGATCACAGTGGAACAACTACTGGGCAGAATTAGCTCTGATATTAATTATTAACACAATTAACTCTGATGCCAATTGTTAGAACCGGTGCGGAAGTGTGCATGGATCTCTCAACTATCTATGTGAGGCAATCGATGATCACCTCGGCACCAAGAAACACGGAGAAAAGCAATATTTGAACAAAGGGAAAACTAACTACGACAATGTCATAGAAAAGATAAATATATGCAAAGATGCAACATCTTACACGGTTCAACAATTGTCAATGTCAACGGGGAGGGATTTGAGTATTCTTTATTCTAGAGATTATACAATTTGTTGTGTTCTTGAAGGAACCAACAGCAAACCCTCTCCCAATCTCAACAAAGGTCCTCACCAACCCTAGAGTTCTCTCATTTGTTTCTTCTCTACAACTCTTACAATATACTGTGGAGAAATCAGAAAAACCAGATTTTCTGGCATAAGTCGACTCATGCACAAGGCTAAGTCGACTTATGGTAAGTCTACTTGTCAGTGTGCACAAGTCGACTTACGATCTGCACTGGAGTTGTGTTTTTTTCTCTCTGCCAAGTCGACTTATCAGGCCTGATAAGTCGACTTACGAAGTGTGCTCCAGTTGCTGTTTCTCTCTCTGCCAAGTCGACTTATGCTCTCTGTTAAGTCGACTTACGATGGGTTTTTTGCATAATCAGGTTTCCTGTTTGCAGTCTGATTGGGTTTTTGTTTTGATATAAATAGGGAAACGATTTGTTAGGGTTTTTTAATCAGAGATTGAGGAATCTTTTAAGCATTGTGAGAGGGAGATATTGTGAGCAAGGTGAGATCTTTGGTTGAGGGTTAGTTTGAGAGTTTTGTAATCCTTTGTACTCTCCTTGAATTAGTGAAATCTCCCCATCCTCTTCCCGTGGACGTAGGCAAGTTGCCGAACCACGTATATCTCTGTGTTTGGTTTGATTTGTCGTAATTGGCTTGGTTTGTACAAGAGTGTGACTTTCTTCTTCCGTGATCTCAAGTTCGTTGAGTGTGCGTGCAACGCTTCTGCATAGGCGCGCGACAAGTGGTATCAGAGCTCAGATTTCAGATCTGGGGTTTTGGATTAGGTGGAGGAAGATTCAGTTGGAAGCTTGGTTCTTGGAGTTCTAGGCTTTGGTGGAGTTAGGGTTTGAAGTTGCCATTGAAGATCTCGCTTTCCTCGTGTGGTTAGGAGTTCTATTTGGAATCCAATCTAGGGTTCAGTTGGGTAATTTCTTATTCTTTCAAAGTTTGGATCTTTCTCTACAATTTAGAATTTGTGATTATGAGTGAAGAAGTTGGTGAAAGCAGCAAGATGACAGGCACAGTTCAAGTGGGTTTTCAGAACACTAAGATTAGTATAGTGAAATATGACGGCAATATCAATTTTGGTTTGTGGATGAGCGATGTACAGGATGCGCTCAATGCTCAAAATCTGGAGGAGACCATCATGGTCGATGTGAGGCCACCTAAATATGAAGAGGCGATATGGGAAAAGATGAATCGAAATGCTTGCGGGGTCATCAGGTCATGTTTGGAACAGGAGCTGAAATACGATGTGATTGGGGTGACGTCTGCAATGAAGATGTGGGAGATTCTCAACAACAAGTATCTCACGAAGAGTGTTGAGAACAGGTTGCACTTGCTGCGAAGATTATTCAGATTTTAGATGTCCAGAGGCACCTCGCTTGCGGCTCATGTGAACAACTACACTAAGTTGTTGTCGGACTTGGCGAACGTGGATGAGAAGATCACAGATGAGTACAAGGCTATTATTCTTTTGGGCTCCTTACCGGATGAGGAGTATGATACCTTCGTGCTCACTTTGTTGAACGGGAGATCTTCTATCAGCTATAGTGAAGTGACTAACGCTTTGACTGAGGAGGAAGGATAAGGAGACTTCCCGCGCTACTAGTACTTCGAGAGGCTTGTCGACGAGAGGTAGAAGCTCATATCAGAAAGGTGGAAATAGAGGGAGGTCAAAGTCAAGAGGTCGTCACCAGCTTGGAAAGAACCAATGTGCATTCTGCAAGGAGCAGGGATATTGGAAGAGAGACTGCCCGAAAGTCAAAGTAAAGGAGAATAGCAAGAATAAGGGCCCGAAGGCCAATAAGGTGAATGTTGCGAAAGGCGATGATTCCGATGATTCGAGCTTTTCTCTTTTGATTACTCCGGAGGTGAACCATTTAGATGCATCAGAATGGATGCTTGAATTTGGCGCTACTTATCATGTGACTCCTAGGCGAGATTGGTTTTCATCATTTGAGAGACTCGACGGGGGTGTTGTTGTCATGAGAAATGATCAATCATGTGGCGTTTGTGGGATAGGTACTGTGAGGATTCGAATGCACGATGGAGTAGTCCGTGAGTTGAAGGAGGTGAGATTCGTTCCTCAACTTAAGAAGAATCTTATCTCAGTTGGGGCTTTGGAGGCGAAGGGATTCAGGGTGACCTTTGAGAATGCTGTAGCAAAGGTCACTAAGGGATCTTTGGTGGTGATGAAGGGAATCCGCAGACATAACTTATACTATCTGAAGGGGAGCACCGAGATTGGCCAAGTTGCTTCGGCCTCTTCAAGGCAAGACGCGGAGGTCGAACCCGCGTTACAACATCAAAACGCCAGGGTCGAACCCGCGCTACAACATCAAAACGCCAGGGTCGAACCCGCGTCATGACATCAAAACGCCAGGGTCGAAACCCGCGTTACAACATCAAAACACCAGGGTCGAAACCCGCGTTATAACATCAAAACGCCAGGGTCGAACCCCGCGTCACAACATCAAAAACGCCAAGGTCGACCCTCGCGTTTTTCAAGAAGACGAAGGTGAAGTTCGGGACGGTCATTCATAGGACGAGGGGCATCTTGGACTACGTGCACACAGATGTTTGGGGTCCCACCAAGACCGCATCACTTGGTGGTCGACATTGGTTCGTCACATTTGTTGATGACTATTCTAGGCGTTGTTGGGTGTACACCATGAATCATAAGAGTGAAGTCCTAGATTTGTTTGTGGAGTGGAAAAAGAGATTGGAACTGCAGACTGGGAGAAAAATCAAGACGTTGCGATCCGACAACGGCGACGAGTATACTTCAGACCCCTTTCAGCAGCTATGTCGAGACGTAAGGGGGCGGTTACACCCCTTAATTCCCTATAAATATGGGTAAACTCAACTGAGTTAGGGCTGGCTTTGGAAACGGAAGAATTAGCAGCAAGGCTGGCATTTTCGAATCTGGGACTTGGCAGCGAAAGGCTGGGTTTTTTGGCTGGATTTTTCGGATCTGAGAATTGGCAGCAAGGATTCGATGTTTATTGGTGCATAGTGGTTTGGAGAAGATCTTTTGGGCTGAGGCACTTTCTTATGCGAGCTACCTCATTAATAGGTTGCCTTTATCTGCGATTGAGGGGAAGACCCCTATGGAGATGTGGTCGGGAGAGACAGCACATGCCTATGACCAGCTTAAGGTATTTAGTTGCCCTGCATATTATCATGTTAAAACTGATAAGTTGGAACCTCGAGCTAGAAATGTCATATTTGTAGGATTCAAGCGTGGTGTCAATGGATACAAGCTTTGGGATCCAGTTGATAAGAAGATTGTGTTGAGTAGGAACGTCACATTCGATGAGGCTTCTATCTTGAAGCTTCTCAGCTCTCATCAGGTGGAAAGCGACCCGACAGAGGAGATATCGCAGGTGGTGGAGATTGATGCAGCTCCACAGAGTCCAGATAGTGCAGTATCCATTAGAGTGCCGACTGAGGTGACGCCAGGCGAGCACGACGGTGATGCGGAGGATACGGGTACTCATGAGCAGGATCAGGGACCGACGGCTCAGGTTCAGGATTCTATTGCGGCACGGAGACAGAGGAGAGACATACGGGTGCCAGCACGGTATGCCGACACAGTTGCATATGCACTTCCGGTGGAGAGTATCGATGAGATGGTGCCTACTACATTCAAAGAGGCCGAGCAGAGTTCGGAGGCCGAGCAGAGTTTGAGATGAAGGACTTGGGCGAGGCGAAGCGCATTTTAGGGATGGAGATCGGCAGAGACAAGAAGAAGGGCAGGATTTGTTTGACATAGGTGGCTTATTTGAAGAAGGTTCTACAGCGATTCCATGTTAGCATGGATACGAAGCCAGTTGGTGTACCGTTGGGAGGCCATTTGAAGCTTTCAGCTGGCCTTTCACCGAAGTCAGTTGAAAACCGTGAGTTGATGTCGAAGACTCCATATGCGAGCGCAGTTGGGAGCTTGATGTACGCGATGGTATGTACGAGGCCGGATTTGTCTCAGGCAGTGAGCATGGTGTCGAGATACATGCACGATCTAGGAGTGGGTCATTGGGATGCCGTGAGATGGATTTTGAGGTACATTCTAGGTACGCTCAATGTTGGTTTGATTTATGAGCGGGACACTACATGTGGGCAGCTATGCATTGGCTATGTTGATTCGGATTATGCCGGGGATTTGGATAAGCGTCGGTCTACGACGGGGTATGTGTTCACTTTGACCCGCGTGCCGGTGTGTTGGAGATGCACCTTACAATCTACGGTGGCTTTGTCTACGACGGAGGCAGAGTATATAACAGTTACGGAGGCTGTGAAGGAGGCTATTTGGCTTCGAGGACTTTTGGAGGAACTTGGTATATCGTAGAGGTCCGTCACTATTCATTGTGATAGCATGAGTGCTATCTATTTGGCGAAGAATCAGGTTTTTCATGCGCGGACGAAGCACATTGATGTTGGTTATCACTTCGTTCGAGATGTTCTTGAAGATGGCGATGTGGAGATTGTCAAGGTCGACACGAAGGATAATCCGGCGGATATGCTCACAAAGGTGGTTCCGAGCAACAAGTTTGATCATTGCAGAAACTTATTGAATATTTGTGATTGTTGAGGCCGTTGGCGGCCATTTGGATGAACTACGAGCGGTTTGATCCATTGGGAGAGGGGGGTACGTAGGCAACCATGGTGGTGCAGCCGTATTTGGAGAGACGACATATTGATGCTCTTGGATTGGTGTCGGCTCAGTTTTGGCAAAATTCGCCGAGGTGGAGAATTATGGAGAAATCAGAAAAACCAGATTTTCTGGCATAAGTCGACTCATGCACAAGGCTAAGTCGACTTATGGTAAGTCGACTTGTCAGTGTGCACAAGTCGACTTACGATCTGCACTGGAGTTGTGTTTTTTTCTCTCTGCCAAGTCGACTTATCAGGCCTGATAAGTCGACTTACGAAGTGTGCTCCAGTTGCTGTTTTTCTCTCTGCCAAGTCGACTTATGCTCTCTGTTAAGTCGACTTACGATGGGTTTTTTGCATAATCAGGTTTCCTGTTTGCAGTCTGATTGGGTTTTTGTTTTGATATAAATAGGGAAACGATTTGTTAGGGTTTTTTAATCAGAGATTGAGAAATCTTTTGAGCATTGTGAGAGGGAGATATTGTGAGCAAGGTGAGATCTTTGGTTGAGGGTTAGTTTGAGAGTTTTGTAATCCTTTGTACTCTCCTTGAATTAGTGAAATCTCCCCATCCTCTCCCCGTGGACGTAGGCAAGTTGCCGAACCACGTATATCTCTGTGTTTGGTTTGATTTGTCGTAATTGGCTTGGTTTGTGCAAGAGTGTGACTTTCTTCTTCCGTGATCTCAAGTTCGTTGAGTGTGCGTGCAACGCTTCTGCATAGGCGCGAGACATATACAAGCATCTTTTCTTAGATGGCTCAATTTACAATGAAACCTTCAAGAGGTATCTAAAGAGTTTTCTTTTGTTGAATTAATGTAGAATTCCTTCTTTGACTTGGATCATCAAATTTTCACCCTCCTCCAATTGGAATTCAGTTCCAATTGAAATTGTTTCTTTCCAATTAAATTTAATTGTCAATCCAAGTTCAACTAAAATTAGTTAAATAAAATGATAAATCATAAGAACAACCTTGTATTGTACCAAGATTTGCCCTTTTTTTTGTTTTTTGTTCTATTAATACATTGTAGAGGATGGCCAATATGCTTTAGATGCATCAAGACTTAGAAGGGTCTCCTATATCTTCGGTCTAAACAAATCATATCAAGACTGGTTCAGCAAATTAATATAGTTAATTGTACATCTTTTGGGAGTGTCTTTTGGGAGTGTCTTCTCTAATTTGAGTTTGATGTACGCTGACTTGGTCCATAAGAGGCCAAAATGATATGTACGGTGAGAATTTAGTTAAGTTCTTGAATAAGTTCATGATTCCATGTTTGAATATGAGTGAGGTACTTGGACTTTAAATTGTTGGGAGATGTAAGACTAAGTCCGGCTGATTATTTATTGCCTTAATCGCACTTACATTCTTATTCCAAGTGGTTGGGCATGTGGGTCATATTCTCCCATCAATAACCTATCACATAGTTATGACTAAAATTGATAGAGGATAATTCTTGGGCATGGAAAAAGAATATAATATAATATATCATTAACAATGTCCAATTATCAGAAACAATTCACATATTTCTCGCTGGTCCTAGTTGCTTTTGGGTGAGAAAACAAAAGTACATATGAAAAAGAGTTTTTTTATACGAAACCACCACCGTAGAATATAATGGTTTTTTAGAAAACCATCATAAAAATTTTATATTTCTAAAATCATCATAAAAATATGCACCGTTAATAACGTGCCAAAAAATCACAATTTCGATCCATATTCTGTTAAATAAGAGGTAAAAAGACATAGTACTCATTATTGCTGAATTTTGGAGGAGTTTGTTAGGAATGAATTAAAAATTTTTGTGAGAGTTAACTAAGTTTTTTATAGAAGTTTTGTATTTTTTTAGGGATGAGAAAATATAATAAAAGATTCGTGAGTCCATTGTGCGGGTATTTTAGAGATATAACATATTATTTGATAAAAAATATGAATGAAAATTACGACACGGTGGCTTTTGTTAGAAGTACGTATTTTCTTGGGGTTTTATGAACTGAAAATTTTATGGCGGTTCTTGAAAAAAAAAACCAAAATATATTTTATGGTGGTTATAAAAATCCTTTTTAGTTCTAATCATTTCAGTGTAGACTTTTTAACTATTTCCCCCCACTTTTGATACTGATGTTTTATTCCACGGTGAGATTCTTATCCGCAGCCTTCCCCGATCATGGAATGCTTTTTACCCACCATCATTCTCAAAGAAGTTCTCCACCGAGATTCTTTTGACTTGTTAGCAAAATGATGGATTAATTACCACATTCATCTGATGTCATTTGCTAGCCAATTATCTTTGCTCTTTTAGTAAGTCAAGGAGGCTAGGTCTTGCTTTTGTTTCTGAGTAGTTTCGGTTGAAGCATAAACAAAGCAACACGCCATTTCATTAATTAATATATTACACCTGATTGAATCATTGCGACATTGATAGCTTATAAATTTTCGTTGTGTTTAGAGCATCCGTTGACTACCCTAATAAAAATCAAAGTTTCACAAGCAAATGCTCTGTATTGCATTTAAGTAGAGCCTCCACTTTTGACAAATGATGCAAGTCACCCCTCTTACTAAGACTTCCAATTTTTTGGGTTAATCGCGTATACACATTAGTCTGCCTTTAAAATTGAGGGCAGAAGATGTAGTCTGAACCTTAGAAGCTGTAAGTGTTAGTAAATAGTTTAGCAGATATAAGTGGTTACACCTCAAAGTATGCTCATGTCCCTAACTATTGCAGCTCCGAAGTTATGGTGAGGCTTGAGGGCTATATTTACCCTTGCAGGTGTTGAAAGTTCTCTCTGGTCGGTCGACTGATAAACTCTATCGGTCGACTAATATGACCCTGAGTCCTGAGTATTCTAAATTTCCTCTGGACGGTCGACCGATAGGATTTATCAATCAACCGATTGAAGTTTGTTCTGGTGCATGTTTTGTGATCTTCGGTCGACCGATGAATCCTATCGGTCGACTGATCTGACAAATTTAATACACATCATTAATGTGAAAAGGGTAAAATTGGAACAATTCATTATATTAATGGTGGCTGGCAACATTGGAAACTGAAGATAATGATTAAAACAAAAAATACAACACGTCCTTTAATACTCTCTCTTACTATCAACGTGCCACGTCCTTTCACTTCTCCATTTCTCTCTCTAACTCACTTCCCGCTCTCTGTAACTCACTTCCATCTTCTATCAAGCTTTGATCTTCCATCTTCGCATGAAGAACACAGCAACAATTCATTAAAAATGATCCTAACCATCCAAGCTTTCGCTGGAGTGAATCTGGATTCACTCCATTGAATCTGGATTATATTGAAGCTCGATTCATTGCAGTGAATCCAGATTCACTGAATTGAATCAAGATTCACTGGACTGAAACTCGTTATTAAACAATAGCAAATCTACAAAAATAAAAAACAAAAAGAATAAGAAACTTATGGTAAAAAACAAGCTATAAAATTTTAAACCATGATAAGATTTCACATTTTACAGCAAAAAGTTACGATTTTTATGGTAAAAAACAAACACCTCACATAACTGAATCTGGATTCACTGCAGTGAATCTAGATTCACTCATGCGTTTATTTCTTCGAAATTACAGCACATGCATTTATTTCTTCAACAATTCATTAAAAACCATCCTAACCATCCAAGCTTTCGCTGGAGTGAATCTGGATTCACTCCAGTGAATCCGGATTATATTAAAGAATAAGAAACTTATGGTAAAAAACAAGCTATAAAATTTTAAACAAAAAGAATAAGAAACTTATGGTAAAAAACAAGCTATAAAATTTTAAACAAAAAGAATAAGAAACTTATGATAAAAAACAAGCTATAAAATTTTAAACAAAAAGAATAAGAAACTTATGGTAAAAAACAAACTATAAAATTTTAAACCATGAAAAGATTTCACCTTTTACAGCAAAAAATTACGATTTTTATGGTAAAAAACAAACACCTCACATACTGAATCTGGATTCACTTATGCGTGTCTTCGTTTTTCAACTGGTTTCTTTAAAAAACAAAAAACTTTTCAGACTAAAAGGTAAAATATTTCACCTTTTACAACAAAAAGCTACGATCTTTAAGGTTAAAACTAAAACTTTTAGACGAAAAATCAAACAAATTTCATAAACTTACCTTTTACAGCAAAAAATTATGATTTTTATGGTAAAAAACAAACACCTCACATTGTGAATCTGGATTCACTTATGCGTGTCTTCGTTTTTCAACTGGTTTCTTCAAAAAACAAAAAACTTTTCAGACTAAAAGGTGAAATATTTTACCTTTTACAACAAACAGCTACGATCTTTAAGGTTAAAATACGGGTTCGGCGTTGGCGTCGTCGGAGGTGGATGACGGCGAGGTGGCAGGGGGTGGAGGAGCTCAGATCTGGGTTGTTTGAAGGTGGCGAAGGAGATGGAGAGGAGGTTGACGGCGTCGGGTCTGAGGGAGGGGCGTCGGTTCATCAGAGGGCAGCGAGGAAGGCTGTGGGCGACGAGCGGTGAACAACGTTGGGTGCTGGTGGTTCTCAGAGTGTCGGAGGGAGCTCAGGGGCAGTGGAGTTGGAGGAGCTCGGTGAGGAGTTGGTGGTGTTTGTGATGGTGAGAGAGAGGAAGAGAGAGGGGGCTAGTTCAAGCTTTTGGGAAATGGAGGAGAGAGAGAGAGGAGAACGTGAGAGGAGAGAGTTGCATGGGAAAATGGAGAACTCAACAAGAAGCATTAATTACCTCTCTTTAGTGGGTTGTTTATTTTACCTTATTACCCTTATCGGCTAATAAATACACGTTTTAAAAGAGTTGATTGAGCACTTTGAGAGGAGATTCTTTGGAGGTAAGTGAGATCTTGTTGGTGAGGATTATTTTGATTGTTTAAGAGTTGTAACCCATTGTATTTCTCCTCCACATAGCAAAATCTCCTCATCCTCTCCCCGTGGACATAGGCATCTTGCCGAACCACGTAATTCTCTGTGTTTGCGATTGACCTTGGTTGTTTATATTATGCTCGTTGTGTTCTTTGTACATTGCTTACCGACTTGTTGTGGATTGCTTCAGCAGTTTCAGAGATGGATACTAGCAGACTTTGGTATTTCAGACTTCAGCACACAGGGAAAAGTCACTGCAGGCGTTGTGCAAGCAGGGATTATTGAAATGAGCCAAGAATGGAAAATTTGAATTCTGTGAGTATTGTATTCTTGGCAAGAGGACTAAAGTGAAGTTCGAGACAGCCATTCATAAAACTAACGACATCTTGAACTACGTACACATGGATGTATGGGGTCCCACCAAGACAGCATCACTTGGTGGATGACATTGGTTCGTCACTTTTATGGATGACTATTCTAGGTGCTATCGGGTATATACCATGAAACAGAAAAGTAAAGCCCTAGGGATATTTGTGGAGTGGAAAAGAAGATTAGAACTGCAGATAGAGAGAAAGATCAAGAAGTTGAGATCCGACAACTTATACGAGTCTCCGTACGAGCACCTTTGATCACGGAATTATCAAAGGTGGGGTTGAGAAGAGAATAGTAAAACGCACAAATAATTCAATTAGCGAAGGAAAATATTTTCTCTAGATTATGAAGAATTTAAAAAGATTACAAAATCTCTTTCTCACAATCTCACTAGAATAAAGAACAACCTCTCTATTCTCTTTTAAATCCAATCTGATGTTGTGAAACCCTAAACAATCCCTATTTATTTGTCAAACAACATGGATGGCAAAAACATAAATAACCAAGCCCAACTCAACTTGGAATAAGCATCAAACAAGAGTCCAGATTCGCCCAAGAAGTCACATCGATCGACCGACATGTCTCTGTCGGTCGACCTTCCAGAGACAGGGTTTTCAATCCTATAATCATGCACGCTTTCGGTCGACCGACATTGGTCGGTCGGTTGACCGATATGACCTCGTCAGTCGACCGGTGTTAACCAACCGGTCGACCGGCTAAAGTTTGTCTACCATTTCCTAATTTTTACTATTTTCCTGCTTTTGACCTCTTTCGGCGCCACCAACGGCTCCATCCACGTCTCTATTCTCACTCTACCATGAGAATCATCTATTCTCAAGCTCCCATTAGGATCGCTAAGCTCCCGAAGCAGAGAGAAGATAAACCCGTACATGGCTCCCCCCTTTAGGAACTTGAAGTCTCATTCAAGTTAGAACTTTAGTTGAGGGAACTCTCGAGTCCCTCCTTCTTTGTTGAACCACCTGACTTTTCTAAGAGCATATCCTTGACGTCCAACCAGAAATGATTCCTTCGTCCCCCTTCTAGTTGTAGTCACATTGCGTTTCAAAATACAATCCTCTTTCAATGGATCTTCTTTATCAAACCATAAGTCTTCAACATGTGGCAATATCACTTTGTCAATACCTTCATCGTCCAGCAATGAAGGCTCAAATAACTTTAGATACTCGACATTGATCACCGAATACATGCCTAAGTAAGGTGGCAAATCCAGCTTGAAGGCGTTGTCATCGATCAGATCAAGAATTCGAAACGGACCATATCGTATAGGCTTCAACTTCTTCCTTCTCCTTTTAACCGCTTCTTACTTAACTTTAACCACACCATGCCACCTTTGCCAAAATTACAAGGAACTCGATGTTGATTATGTTTTGCCTTGTACTTCGCTTGTGACTTCTTCAACTAAGCTTCAACTGTAGCATGAATCTGTGCAAACTTCTCTAGAAATCGTTGAGCCCGTTGTCTTTCGCTCCCCTCTTTGTCGTTAGCCGTAGCTTCGCTGGAGAATACTAAGTCGAACGGACTTGGAGGTAAAAACCCATAACACGTCTCAAACGGTGACTTTCCCGAAGATCCATGAATAGCCCTATTGAAAGCAAACTGAAGGTATGGTAAGCTCTCATCCCAAGTCTTGGGATACCTAGAATTATACCCCCGCAACATGTGAACCATAGTCTGGTTGACTATTTTTGTTTGCCCGTCTGTTTGTGGATGAAAGGTCGTACTCTTCTTCAATTTAGTGTCTATCAAACTCCACAAAGAATCCCAAAAGTGCCTGTGAAACCGGTTATCCCGATCCAAAATAATCAAACTCGGTAACCCAAAGTGCTTCCACACGTGCTCAAAGAATAACTACGCTGCACCCGCTCCCATCACGGTCTTCTTGTAAGGAATCAAGATCACCATCTTGCTAAACCGGTCTACCACAACGAACAAGTAATCATGTCCGCGCTTGGTCGTTGGCAACCCTCCTAGGAAATCTATAGAAAACTTTCCCACAGTCTATAAGGCACGGGTAACGGTAGATACAATCCCCTCTTTTTGTTAGAAGGCTTCGATATGCAACATAGCTTACACCCTCCAACATACTTGGTAACATCCTCTAACATCTTCGGCCAAAAAACATAGCGTCGTAGATTGAAAAGCATCTTCTGAATCTCAAAATGACCTTGCACACGTGATGTATGTGCTTCTCTAATCCACTGCAACCTGTCGCCATCCTCCGGAATGCAATGCGATGTCCCACGATATAACAAATCATCGGTTCGAGCTCATACTCCCCACTTCGACCAGCCTTTACCTGCTCGAATATACTACCAAAGTCTTTGCTGGATGTGTACATCTACACATACTCCAAAGGAACCAAGGGCTGAATACACGTCATCACCAATAAAGCTCTAACTGGCGGTCGAGATAACATATTGGCCAACTTGTTCGTCGCCCCTTTCTTGTACCTAATGACGATGTTGAACGCCATCAAATAGGACATCCACTTTATGTGTCGTTCCTACTGCAGCTTTGTCTAGGCATGTTGAAACTCCAATGGCTTATGATCTTAGTGCACAACCACCTCCTTACCTAACAAATACACCATCTAATGCTTGATCGCCTGATAAAGTGCATAAAGCTCATTGTCGTAAGTCGGGTAGTTCTGAATAGCACCCATAAACATCTCAGAATGGTACTCCACCGGCTTCACATCCTGTATCAACATGGCGCCCATAGCATAACTAGAAGCGTCGGTCTCTACCTTGAAGGTCCTCTACAAATTTGGCAACACTAACATCGGTGCCTCCGAGATCTTCCTCTTTAGTAACTGAAAAGCCTCCTCATGCGTTCGCCACCACTCAAACTGAACATTTGCCTTCGTAAGGCCATGTAAAGGTGCCGCATAAGTAGAAAAATATCGAATGAACTTGCGTAAATATTAGCAAGCCCCCATAAAGCTTCTCACCTCTGTTACTGTCCTAGGCGTTGGCCACTTCGTGATCACCACCACCTTGCTTGCATCTATCCTCCGCTGGCCCTTCCCTAAGATAAAGACGAGATACACTAACTCATCCTTCCTAAATTCACACTTCTTCCCGTTAAGCTTCAGTTGTCCGTTCTGAAGCACTTCAAACACCTTCTCTACATGAACAAGATACTCCTCCTAGGTCCTGTTGTACTTCAAGATATCATCAAGGTAAACTATCATAAAATCCTCTATAAAAGGTTATAACAAATCATTCATGAGCCTCATAAAGGTTGTTGGAGTGTTGCACAACCCGAATAACATCACCAACTACTTGAACAGGTCCTGCTTGGTCTTGAATGCAGTCTTCTAAGTGTCATCCTCTCAAATCCTCACTTGGTGGTAGCTAGACTTCAGATCTAACTTTGTGAAAAACCTCATCTCCTCTAACTGGTCCATAAGATCATGGATCCGTAGTAGTGGATAACGATGTTAGACCCTAGATAAGGGGGGGGGGGGGGGGTGATTAGGGTCTTATGCTAATCTAATCCGATTAAATGCCAATTAAAATTAATTAACAACTATATTCTTGCAAGATAGGTATACAATCTATTATGGGCAAGAATATGCAATATACACAAAGTGATATATCCTATATGATGAAATATATGCAAGGATATATAAACAACACAAGGGTAAATAATCTAAACAAGATAGTGGATGAAATAGATAATGAGCTAATGACAATGGCGATATAAGATATGAACATAAATATGAATGAACGCCAAAGCACACTCAAACAAGCAATATGATCACGGAGTTCGGACCTTCCGTCCTACGTCTCCGCTCCCCACTCCCGGGGAGAAATCCACTATCAACCGGGTTTTCTACGTTCACCCGAATAACGTTTACACCTCACAGTATCGGTTTTCAACGCTCACCGATCAACGTCACTCCTCACAATCGGTTTTCTAGTTCACCGAAAACTTCACAACACACTCGGTTTCTAGCTCACCGAAAACCTTACAACACTCACAATGTAACAAATATAAATTTGTTCTCTACAATAGATGAGAACACAATGAAAGCACAACTCAAAGTTACAATCTCTCACCACCCAACTATACTATGTATGAAAGATACAATAAGCTCAATGTGGGTGTGTGTAACAGTGAGATTCAATAAAACTTAACTCAATAAGAACTAGCAATAAGAATTGATATGAAATTCAATAGTAAAAATGCTAGGAAATAGAGTTAAGGAAACTTCTCTATAAACACAAAGAGAGGATGATGAAATGTTGAAGATGAACTCTTCAATAGCTGATTGTAAACTCCTCTTTGTAACAGCAAACCAAAACAAACTTAAACCAAACAAAAACAAGCTTAAACCCTTGTTTAAAACCTTGTTTAAAAACTTCTTTAAAAACTTCTTAGCTTAGTTGAAAAGACATCAGCAATGGGGTATATATACCCACTAGAAATCTCAGCAAAAACCCCCAAAACAAAATGACCAAAAACCCCAGCAAACAGCTCAGAGAAAGAGCCGTTAAAAAGCAACGGCTATATTGTCGGTCGACCGAAAATTCCGTCGGTCGACCGATGAGAGCAAAAACACGAAGAAAACTTTCTGGACCATCGTCGGTCGACCGGAAATTCTGTCGGTCGACCGATTTGAGCTCTCGGTCGACCGGACCAAGAACAAACGAGCGGTCGACCGGTGCGGTCGACCGAAAACTGATATGTCAGGTTCTGAAAACTGTTTTGCTGATTTTAAAATGCTGTTTAAAAATATCAAATAAATTCCAAAAAATGTAAAACTTTAGGGAATGATTGTAGACATGATAATAAACATGCTAGAATGACTGGTTTCGAAAAAGGACTTCCCAAATGAAAAATATCATCATTTTACAAAATAGTCCAAAACATGAAAACCTGAAAATTGATATTTTGATATTTTGACTTAAACAACATTTTGAAACCTTATGAAATGATTGTATAGACTTGATAAAAGATATAACATGTTGTTATGAAGTCTATAACCTAGAAATACAATATTTTCATAAAATTGCATGTTCTATGCAATATATTCAAAACACTAAATATGATTTCATTTAATATAAGCTTGTTTTAGGTGAAATCATATATATACATATAAGCATGAAACAGTCCAAAAACTAAGAATACAATATTTTCACAAGTATGCATATTCTATGCAATATTTTCAAAACACTAAATATGATTTCATTTAATATAAGCTTGTTTTAGGTGAAATCATATATATACATATAAGCATGAAACAAAATAGTATTTTCCAATTCTATGCATTTGTTTCATATATAAGCCCGAAAACTATAAAACCAAAAACATATGTATATATATATATATATATATCACTATATATATATATATGAAAACCAATATAATGTGTGTGTATAGATATTGAGCTTAACGTACTTAACACACATAATATAAATCCTAAACTACATTACCCAAGAAATCTTGATCTTCAATTTAGCTTGACTTGGTACCCGTTGCGGATGAAGCTTGAACTTGATCTTTAACTTGAATTGTATAGGCTTCAACGACATTCCGCCAACCTCCTTTGGATATCATCGTTGAAGCTCTATTCCATCCATCCTCCAACAACGTTGTTTGTCTACAATACATAGGAATGCACAAACACTAGACAAACAACATTAGTAGTAAATTGTTTGTAAATCATCATCAAAACAAGAAGGCCAACAAACGATTCTTGACCGTTATCTTGTTGAGTGCCCGGTAATCCACGCACATGCACCCGTCTCCATCCTTCTTAGGCACCAACAACACTGGCGACCCACAATGCGAACAACTAGGCACTATCACTCCTGTCTCCAGAAGCTCCTGAACTTGCTTCTTGATCTCCTCAGACTCCTGTATAGATGTGCGGTAGAGGCTTATATTTGGTAAAGAACTCTCTCCCGTCAACATGATCTCATGCTCCACACTCCGTCTTGGCGGTAGTCCAGTGATCTCCGAAAACAAATCTACATACTTGGCCTTCAATCTGTCAAGATCTCCCTCCTGATGCTTGCTCAAGGCAGTCAAGTATACTCTACTCAGTTGCTTTTCATAAGGTCTAATGAACAATAAAACAAACTTCTTGATTGTATTCACTAGTCTTTTTGCCGGAGTCATCGTCACCAAACTTGTCTCCTACAAAAGAGATGCCAAACGAAATATGAACTGCTCGTCATCCTTGGTAAACATATACTTTTGGGCCTGCCTGTCGTAGATCGTGTATCTATCCCACAAATAAGGATTGCCCAGTATAACCTGGCAAACATCCATTGGAATGACGTCGCACAT
Organism: Asparagus officinalis; assembly: GCF_001876935.1. Taxonomy (NCBI): domain Eukaryota; kingdom Viridiplantae; phylum Streptophyta; class Magnoliopsida; order Asparagales; family Asparagaceae; genus Asparagus; species Asparagus officinalis. Next base: position 10,929,112 of record NC_033798.1, read on the forward strand.
GACCTCATCAATATACGACTCGTGGAGTACAAATCTAAAAGTGCATTGATTGATCACACTTAGCCCCGACTCCTTCTGAATCCGCCCTAAAGGATAGGGTTTCTGATGCTTGACTGTCTTCATACCTAGCTTCTGAACCAAAGCCTCGGATATCAGATTCTTTTGGCTCCCAAGATGAACGATGGCGTTAACCAAGCTGGTCTTCACCTGCAACTTAAGAACAAAGAGCTGCTCATTGGGGTCTTCGTCTTCCTTCGTGGCCTGCTTCCCTACAATAAGGTTGAGACGACTGTTGGGCTCTGTCATCTCGGTAACATCCTTCGGATCCTGTGCTATCACGTATGTCTTTTTCTCCTCCTTCTTCAATCCCTTCGGCTTCAGATGAGAATACTTCTCCTAGTATCGATCAGCTATGTGCCATGTCTGCTTGCAGTGATTACAAGTCAATCATGCCTTCCCTGGGTCGCCCTTCTTCTTCTCCTCTTTAGGTTGGGAGTCACCAGACTTGCCTCCTGCTTATTTGGCTTCCCCATTGTCTCGCTGCCTTTCTTCTGCTTGCCCTCAATGGCAATAGCCTTCACGCTTGCCTCTGTAATCGACTCAATCGTGAACAATTTCATCTCCTTTCAGATATATTCGTTCAGACCCGTTATATACTTCATAAAAATAGAGTACTCCTCCGTTGTGATGTTAAGGACCATCACCTGCTGTTGGAACTCTGTGGTGTATTTTTGAACGGTCTAATTGAACCTCTGCCGCAAACCGTACCACTTGTACCAACGCTCTTTAAGGAAACCCACCGGATAGAACTACTTCCTCAGTAGCTCCTTAAACTTGTTCTACAACACCGCTTTTTTCTCCTGCTTACAATAAGATTACCACCACGTCAATGTGTGTCAGGATAGCTTCAATGTCACAAAAACAACCTTCTCCTTTGACGAATAGCCATAAAGAGTGAAATAGGTCTCCATACACTCGATCCAATCATCAAGCCTCTCGACGTCAACACTCACATCATAAACATGAATCTCTACTCTGAAATCAATCTTCAAGTTCTGGTAAGGACCCTTACCCCCTTGATGTAGAGCAGTCTTGACGGTCTCGACCTCCTCATCGGAATCTAAATTTTCACTCTCTCCACCAGACTCTATAGGGTTCTTCTTGGACTTCGAAGAAGATTCACCCTTTTTGTTCCCTCCATGGATGAGAATAACGAGTTGTATAAGAGTCGACCCGATTGTTTTGATTTGTTTCTCCAACGCATCAAGCCTGGTTGAATTGTCACTTTCTGTCATCTTCTTCTTGCTTGATTTATTAACTTCTTCCAAAGAAACAAAAATCTCTCCTAGCTTCTTGTATTGAGTTTGAGTAAGGACCATACACAGGATTGCTCCTTCACTGGATCTGATAGCTCTGATACCAACTTGATATGAATCGTCGTGCGAGCACCTTTGATCGCAAAATTATCAAAGGTGGGGTTAAGAAGAGAACAGTAAAACACACAAACAATTCAATTGTCGAAGGAAAATACATTCTCTAGATTATGAAGAATTTAAAAAGATTATAAAATCTCTCCCTCACAATCTCACTAGAATAAAGAACAACCTCCATATTCTCTTTTTAATCCAATCTGATGTTTTAAAACCCTAAACAATCCCTATTTATTTATCAAACAATGTGCATGGCAAAAATATAAATAACCAAGCCCAAATTAACTTGGAATATGCATCAAACAAGAGTCTAGATTCGCCCAGGAAGTCCCATCAGTCGACCGACATGCCTCTGTCGGTCGACCGTCCAGAGACAGGGTTTTCAACCCTGTAATCGTGCACACTTTTGGTCGACCGACATTGATTGGTCAGTCGATTGGTGTCAACCAACCGATCGACTGGCCAGAGTCTGTCTGCATTTCCTGATTTTTTCTGTTTTCCTGCTTTTGACCTCTTTTGCCGCCACCAACGGCTCCATCCATACCTCTATTATCACTCTACCATAAGAATCATCTATCCTCAAGCTCCCATAAGGATCGCTAAGCTCCCATAAGGATCGCTAAGCTCCTGAAGCAGAGAGAAGATACACCCGTATCAACAACGGTGGTGAATATACATCAGATCCTTTTTAAAAGTTATGTTGAGACGATGGCATAGAGAGACACTTCACAGTTAGTCATACACCACAGCAGAATAGGGTGGCAGAGGTTAAATCGGACTTTACTAGAGAAGATCAGATGTTTGTTATCACAGAGTGATTTACAGACGATCTTTTGGTCTGAGCCACTTACATATGCGAGCCACCTTATTAATAGGTTGCCTTCATCAACGATAGAGGGGAAGACCCTTATGGAGATGTGGTCTAGAGTACTAGCACATGACTATGATTAGCTCATCTCAAGGTTTTTAGGTATCCTATATTTTATCATGTCAAATCTGATAAGTTGGAACCTCGAGCTAAAAAGGCCATCTTTATGGGTTTTAAACGTGGTGTGAAAGGATATAAGCTTTGGGATCCAGTTGATAAGAAGATTGTGTTGAGTAGAGACGTCATATTTGATAAGGCTTAGCTCTTGAAGCCTCCCAGCTCTCATCAGGTGGAGAGCACCCTAACAGCAGAGACATCGTAAATAGTGGAGATTGATGTAGCTTCACAGAGTCCAGATGAGACTGTATCCAGTAGAGTGCCGACTGAGGTGACGCCAGGCGAGTAGAGTGATGAGTTGGAGGATACAGGTACATCAGAGCAGAATCAGAGACTAACGGCTCATGTTTAAGATTCTATAGCAGTTCAGAGACCTAGGAGAGATATATAGTTGCTAGCATGGTATATAGATATAGTGGTTGCTTATGCATTTCTGGTGAAGAGTATCGATGAGATGGTTCCTACTACTTTTAGAGAGGCTAAATAGTATTCAGAGGCTGATATGTGGTAGGGTGCTATGTAGGATGAGATAGAGTCTCTTCACAAGAATGACACATGGGAGCTTGTCGAACTTCCAAAAGGGTAGAAGGCGATTAGTTGCAAATGGGTGTATACCAAAAAGGAGGGCATTCAGGGCACTCCTGTGAGATATAAAGCTAGGTTGGTAGCGAAGGGTTATGCACAAGAGGAATGAATTGACTACAATGAGGTCTTCTCTCTGGTGGTAAAGCATTCTTCTATTCGGATCTTACTAGCTTTGGTGGTGCAATATGGATTAGAATTGATTCAATTGGATGTAAAGACAACATTTCTTCATGATGATCTTGATGAAGAAATTTATATTACTCAGTCATTAGGGTTTCAGGCTGCAAGAAAGGAAAAGTTGGTGTGTAGACTAAAGAAGTCGCTATACGGGTTGAAGCAGTCTCCAAGACAATGGTATAGGTGATTCGATGGGTTTATCTCGGCAAGTCATACATAAGGAGCCAATTTGATCCTTACGTGTACTATCGCAAGCTTCATAGAGGTGCGTACATTTATTTGTTTCTTTATGTAGATGACATGTTGGTTGCTTCCATTTCCAAATCCGTCATAGATAAATTAAAGATACAACTTTCAAGTGAGTTTGAATTGAAGGACTTGTGTGAAGCAAAGCGCATTTTGGAGATGGAGATCAACAAAGACAGAGATAATGACAGAATTTGTTTAACACAAGTGGCTTATTTGAAAAAGATGTTACAGCGATTCAATGTTAGTATGGAGAGAAAGCCAGTCAGTGTACCTTTGGGAGCCCATTTGAATCTTGCAGCTGGTCTTTCACCGAAATCAATTAAAGACAGAGAGTTGATGTCGAAGACTCCTTATGCAGGTGCAGTGGGAAGTTTAATGTATGTAATGGTATGGACACGGTCGGATCTACCACAGACAGTTAGCATGGTTTCACGATACATGCATGACCCGGGTCCGGGTCATTGGGATGTTATAAGGTGGATATTGAGGTACATTCAAGCTACTCTCAATGTTGGTTTGATGTTTGAGCGGGATACTTGTGGTGGGTAGTTATGTATTGGATACGCAGATTCTGACTATGCTAGAGATTTGGACAAGCGTCGATTGATGACAGGGTATGTGTTTATTTTGACCCGTGCGTTGGTGTGTTGGAGATGCATCTTACAGTCTACAGTTGCTTTGTCAACGATAGAGGCAAAGTATATGGCGAATACAGAGGCTGTTAAGGAGGCAATATGGCTTCGAGGACTTTTGGAGGACCTTGGTATTTCGTAGCGGATTGTCACCATTCATTGTGATAGCATGAGTGCTATCTATTTGGTGAAGAATCAAGTTTTCCATGCGAGGATGAAGCACATTGATGTTCGCTATCACTTCGTCCAGGATGTTCTTGAAGATGGGGATGTGAAGCTTGTGAAGGTTCACAACAAAGACAATCTAGCAGATATACTCACGAAGGTGATCCCTAGCAGCAAGTTCAATCACGGTAGAAACTTGTTGTTGATTTGTGCTTATTGAGGCCTGTTGCAGCCATTTGAAGGAACTACAGGCGGCTTGATCCCTTGGGAGAGGGGGTACGTAGGCAATCACATTGGTGCAGCCGAATTTGGAGACACGACACATTGGTGCTCTTGTTGGTGTCGGCTCAATTTTGGGAATACTTCGCTGAGGTGGAGAATTGTTAAAAGTTCTCTCTGGTCGGTCGACTGACAAATCCTATCGGTCGACCGATATAACCTTGAGTCCTGAGTATTGTAAATTTCCTCTGGACGGTCGATCGATAGGATTTATTAGTCGACCGATCGAAGTTTGTTTTGGTGCATGTTTTGTGCACTTTGGTCGACCGATGAATCCTATCGGTCGATTGATCTGGAGCAGGTCAAAGCGGTTAAAATCCAAGTGTGGCTTTTCGTTAGGCGTTTATATATATATATATATTATATATATATATATATATATATTATATATATATATATATATATATATATATAATATATTATATATATATATATATATGAGAAAAATAGGTATTATGCTTGTACCAAGCACAAAAAAGTTGGTGCTTGGTAGTGAGGTGACATAATCCCCTCCACTCATTCAAATGGTTGCATATCCCTATGCATTCCTCAATTCATGTGAATGTGGTCCCCTATTTGAATGAGTGGAGGGGATTGTGCTACCTCACTACCAAGACAAAATATGTGCTTGGTACCAAGCATTACTATATAATATATATATATATTTATATTATAGAGAGAGAGAGAGAGAGAGAGAGAGAGAGAGAAATGGAGAACCTTGGTACCAAGTTGCTTAAAGCAACTTGGTAGTGATGCTGACATAATCTTACCCCTACATCATACCTCGAAGATAGAGCCTCAAACCACCCTTCACCAACTCCAATGTAGATGTAGGGCGCAAGATTTATGCCACATCACTACCAAGTTGCTTGGAGCAACTTGTACCAAGTTTCTCCATTTTTCTCATATATATATATATATATATATTATATATATATATATATATATATATATATATATATATATATATATATATTATATATATATATATATATATATATGAGATTAATGGTGATCCTTGTCATAGGAGGGATTTCCTCCTTGACGTCTATGTGGCACAATCCCCCCCATCCTTATAAAGTAGGAGAGAGTGTGTGAGTTGGTGGAATTTGTGCCTACTTTATGATGATGGTGGGGATTATTGATGCCACATAGGCGAACAAGGAAAAAAATCTCCTCCTATAACAATGATACACATTAATCTCTCTCTCTCTCTCTCTCTCTATATATATAATATATATATATATATATATATATATATATATATATATATATATATATATATATATATATATATATATATATATATATATATATATGAAGGGTGTGGCTGCTAATAAATACACATTTTAAAGAGTTGATTGAGCACTTTGAGAGGGATATTCTTTGGAGGTGAGTGAGATCTTGTTGGTGATGCTTATTTTGATTGTTTGAGAGTTGTAACTCATTGTATTTCTCCTCCATATAGTGAAATCTTCCCATCCTCTCCCCGTGGACGTAGACATCTTGCCAAACTACGTAATTCTCTTTGTTTGCGATTTATCTTGGTTGTTTATATTGTGGGTTGTGCTCGTTGTGCTCATTGTGCATTGCTTACCGACTTGTTGTGGATTGAGTCCGCTTCTGTTGAGCGCAACAGCAGGTTGAGCGTTCTTTTTATGGATCGAAACCCGGACTCATATAACGGTGTTAATTTTTAAAAAAATCTGCTTTAATTTGTTGTCAATGGGATGTGAACTAGGATTGCTCTGATACCATATGTTAAAGTCTCTAACCATTATATCACAATTATGAAATTATGGAAAGTATCACAATTATGAAATTATGGAAAGGCTTGAGGGTAATATTTTTATATTCTAGCAAAGTACATAGGTATATCGGCAACAGACCTTACTTTTAGTAAATCAGACTTGTAAAATACATGATTGTTTTCTTTGTTTCTTTAATTTTCCTGTTAGACTAAAGATCATAAGGTTTTATAAACCTCGTCTCCATGATACTGGTTATGAGGAACTTAATGCTGACTAATATAACTTCAAGTTTGAAGTATAAGCCAACGCTCACAATGATATAAACCGGTTTTTCGCTAATAACTGGAGTTTGAAGCACTAAATTCTTTTGATACTGAAGCATTTGGTGGATCCATTTGCTGATGCATAAAAATAGAAAACCTGTTTACGGTTAATTTTTATGGCCTCAAACTTATGTAATTCATCGCTGCAAATACTGGATAATAATAAATATAGGTTCAGGCAACTTTGAAAAAAAAAAAATTTAAGTCTTTTTTAATGAATCAAACGGTGGATGTTATAAATTACGGGACAAAGCGAAGTGTTAATAGAATGGGCCAGGCTTGAAATTTCGGATCTGACGTAAACGTTCAAGTCTTAGCAGGCTTTGGCTATAATGTCATTTTCAGCCCATTTTTAGCCCATAACAAATACATTTTTATAAGGAAAGATTATTATGCTCAACTTTTATCAGTTAAAATAAAAACTAGTCTTAAAAAATATATTTTTTCAGTTAAAAAACATAGTTTTAAGACTAAGTTTTATTCATAAGTAGACCATTGTTTTAGGGTCTGTTGGGCAAACCAATAAAATTGGGCCAGATCTGGTCCTGACATAGTTTTTAGATGTTTTATGGTTGGGAAAGAGCTGGGCCAACTTTGGCCCAGTTTTTTAAGTTCATTTTTTGGCCTTAAACCAGACTAGAATTGGATCAGGCCCTCCCTGGTTTAATACTAACATGGATAAGGGTGTATATCACTTTAGTTTGGTTTTAGACTTGGTTGTCAAACGGCCCCTTAGGGCTAATTTTTATTCATCAATAAACTATGCTAAGGCACACTTACAGACAAAACACACAGAGAATTGTAGAAGATTGATTTTGCGATTCTTTTTTTTCCCTCTTTTGGTTGATTTTTTGAAGAATGATGTTCCTCTTAAGGTTTGAAAAGTTGATTCTATTTTTGCTTCCACTTATTATTCCTACCTTTTCCTGTTGTTCTTTGGTTATACAAAGAAAAGGGTAAATTGTGCAAAATTCCCTTTAGTTTGACCTTTTTTCAAATATCCCCTATTCACTATTTTAATAAGTAAAAAAATCCTTTATCTTTAATGGTTTTTCATATAACCCGCTTGACTTTTTCCATTTAATAAACTTTTGAAGAGTTTTTTTACTTTAAATATTCTCTAAAGTAATACCATGAAGTCTAATGTGTCACGTGCCACAACTATGATCGGGTGAAAATTTTCAAGAAGGCTCTCTTTATCTTTTTTTTATCACTACTATTATTTATAGCTCTAAGTGGCATTTTTCTATTTTTTGTCATGTGCTTAGAATATGACATGTTAGATTTAGAATATGACATGTTAGATTTGAGTGTTAGATATTTTTTGCCAACCACTCTAAAATCCTAGCCCTATTTGAAAGAAAGCTAGTTTTGTTTTAGACCAAGGCGAAGGTGGTCCAAAACAAAACGCATCTAAAAGCTAAATTTGACATTAGAAAAATTAGGTCAATCTTGACCGGTTCCCCTCAAAATGAGACCAGGTTTGAATTAAGTCTCATTAAGTGTTGTCAAACACGCCCTTAATTTAAAATATTCAAGTGAACAATCTTCAATGAGTATAGTGGAATAGAACAAGTTTAGAGGGGCTCTGTGAAAACACATCAAAGGTAACCCTGTTATATCTATTAAAATAGTTAAGGGTGTGTTGTACCATAGAAATGCCTAAGTGTTAATCTTATTCTAGGAGATGGCATGTGTCTCAAAACTGTATGCCAACTCAAACCGACGTCATGAAGGCCGAGCCAAAGGTCGCCTCCACTCAGACCCTCCCAAGAGGGATGAATTGAAAGACGTTCTAACTCGGGCCCTGCTACTAAAACTCAGTGCATTATCACTCGGCCAATCAAGTCGATAGTCACCCTCATTCATGTAGTCGAGTCAAAAGATGTCATTTCTCAGCCCCCTCGAAAAGCCGAGATGAAAAGCAGTCTTTCTCGAACCCGTTAGCAATAGTTAGTCACCATCACATTAAATGCACGGTTGGAGTCATCATTACACCCCCGCTGAAACTTTTAATGACTTATCGAACATTGTCAACATCCTAGTTCCCCTATCACTGTAACATTGATCACAAAAGTGACTCATACCACCCACAACCAACACCCGCAAAATATTAGCCGAATAAGCTAATTGCTTAGACTCAGCTGAAGTTACACAATTACTCTTCTGGATCTGCTATAAATAGATGCATTTCCTACTGCATGAAGGTATGCATTTTTTTGTAATATAACACACATTAATCATACTTGTTTTACTTAAGATTAATACTGACTTGACCATCGGAGAAACCCCAAGAGAACCTAACTCCGATCCTTTCACATATTTTTTGTGTACAAGCTCAAACCCTCTACTCAATAATCAACCATTAAAGAAGATTGAGAGACCTTAACCTCTTCATAATCCATACTAAACTCTCCTGTTAAATTTCTGACGTCAACAGTTTGACGCTCACCGTGTGGCCTCTTTTTCTTCTTTACACAAGATGATTGACTCTGTTCAGCGACTTTGTTGAAGACCTGACCGCTGTATCTCTCGAAGCTGAGCATGGCTGCATAGAGATGATGGAGGCTTCCTATATCTCTCTCAAATTCCTCGCTACCGTTCGTTGATTGAGTTGTAGTGTCAAGCTGTGACACATGAGATGTTGTGGGGCTTAACAGAGGAACACAACCACATCCATTGCGGATACATCACCCAGCAGACTATTTCAGGCTCAAGTGACAGAAACCGCATCATCGGATTGCATCCTGGTGTGTTGGGACTAAATGACCCACCTCGAGGTGAGTTATTTACAGTCGCCAATACTTTAAAGAATCGTCTTACGAGATTGGAATGAGAAATGCCTATGATGGGTCACAGGTGTTACGGGTGGGTTCATTCTTCAGACAAGCTTTCGTAGGCTCGTATGACTAACTACGTTCTCAGCCAATGGAGTGGGGAGCTGAAGGCTAATGGTTTGTATGCAACTGTTCGTGCTACCATGTATGGGTTGCCAATCAGCAACCCTCATTTCCTTGCATTGTTGGAGCTCTATGATCCGAACACAAACACCTTTTTGACCAAGAACGGAGAGCTAGGGTTAGCTCTCCATGAGATGCATAAAGTTTTCAGTCTGCCGATGGGGAACATGTCATACCATGAGTACTTTTCTTCTAATCGGGAGCTGCATCAGCTGAAGATATGCATGCCAGGTCACTACAACACTTTGTAGGATCTCACTTGTCACTATAAGATAGCTCTGGCAGGCGTTGATCCACTGGCGAAGAGGACGCGACCACAAATAAGTTTGAAGTAATTTGCAGATTATTTATTCAAACATTTGGATAGCAGCTCTAGCGAGGCGATCAGTGAGCTGGCGCCGCTAACTCCCTCAGAGGTTAATGAGTTGATCGAGAAATCTAGTGCCCAATCTTATACCACTGCTGGTACTGAGAGTAATTTTCCTACAGGAACTAAATTCAGAACATTCCTATGACAGGCGGTGAAGCCAATTCAGCCGATGACTCTCTTAGTCGGTTACCTCACTCTCTGGTTAAAAAAAAATGTGTGGTGTCGTATCAGTCTACTGATACT
>NC_033798.1:10939270-10955487 GCF_001876935.1 Asparagus officinalis
ATTTTTCTTTCCCTTCTTCCGATGATGGTTGCCGATATTCACCATCGACTCTGACAAATGGTTAGTGTTTTCACACAAGGAGAAGGCAAGCTATCGAATCATATTCCTCTTGCTAAGGTGGAGCTCCCCTACACTTATCTGATGGTGTGGCTCATCCTTCATCGCTCAAATATGATGTCAGCACTGAGCACTACGGATCAATCCATTCCCCTACTGCGATTGCTAGAAAATTACAGGTGGAAAGGACGGGGATTCCTGGAAATAAAGAAGCAGTTGCAGAATCATAAGTGTTGGGTTTTCTCCACATGCTTCATGTGGTTTCTGGGCTAATACGATGATTCGTTGGTCGATGAGGAAAGGCCGAGGATGAATCAGACCTGGCTTGAAGTCGACTGCTTCAATTGGTTAATAAACATTAGACCGGGTTATCTGATCTTTCGGGTGAGGGATCACTGCTACATAGAGCCGTATTTGCCTTGTTGGTTTTCTCGTGAGCTCGGATATGATTAATTGTATATTGGGAACCCGAATCGACAACTTCAGACTTGTGGCAGACTAGTAGACGGTGCTTGGGCATGGCTATGGAGCATAACGGGTTGCACCGGTGCTAGGTTCAGTCTTCCAAGTGCTGAACGCCGGTTGGAGCTTACATTCTTATCCTACAGGAGGTTACTAGTGGCTAATGAACTCGTCCAGGTGAGGTCGATTGCAGAGGCTAAAGAAGTAGCCTGGATTGCTACCAGGATGGTTCACGAGGCTGAGTATCAAAGGAGACAAGGAAAAGAGCCCGTCGGTCCTTCCGGTAAGGGCAAACAAGTAATAGAGGAGGAAGAAGAAGAAATCTTTTCTTCTGAGGAAGAGACCTCTGAAGCAGATATCGTAAGTGGTGAAGGCATAGGAGCTAGCAGCAACAAAGAGGAAGTCTGTCGGACTCCTTTCTCAATAAAATATTAGGTCTGGCGATTGCTGATCGGATTCGCTGATCTAACTTGCCTAAGCCTCCACCGGCTCCAAAGAAGCCGAGGTCGCAAGTTTTATCAACCTATCCTAACAGGATGACTGTTGCACTTCCAGGTTGAGCTTCTGAGAAGTAAGAAGAAGAATAATAATCTCCCCTTATCCACCGCACAAGATCTCAAACTATAGCTCAGGCTGCTTCACGGGTCGAGTCGCGGACCAAGCTCAGGCAAGAGAGACTTACCTCTCTTGAAGAGGCTCGATCTGTAAAGCAAAAGAAGTTGGCACACAAGTTACATGTCAATCCGCACGCTTTCGAGTCATAACCAATTGGCGACGCGCCTATCGGGAGAGGAGGTAACCACTCACCTTTGCATAGCCTTCCAATTCTCCTACTCATTAATTTTTTAGACTAAAAATATTCCATGTTTCTTCGAAGATCACGAAGAAGGTGAAATGCCATACAACCCTCCATCTCCCGGCCTTTCTTTTCCCGAGGAACTTGGCTTCTCACAACAAATGCGTGAGGCCATGGCCAAGGAGCTCGCAAGCATTAAAGTGGGTGTAGCTATTGGTATTAGCAAGGGTGCCGGCGCCGGACCTGATAACAACCACAAGGATTCCAAGCTCAGGTACATTTAACACCGATGGTACACTATTCAGGTGATGACTACGGGAATTGAACGATTCAGAATTCGTGCCTCTGCTAATTATTTCTATGCTTTTTGCTCTTTTAGAAAAATTACAAGGAGTGGGCACACGTGCTGGGGCCGCGGAACCTGGTGCAGCTGCTGGAGGTGAGTTTAATTTCTACTCATTGTAAATTCTTAACTTTTTTTCTTTCATTTTAACACTTAGGTTTTCTATAGGTATTTCGATGGAGGGTTCAGATGAAGAAGAAACTTTTTGTGACACGACCCTCGGAGATTCGGATGCACCCCCATTTGACCCGACACAAGGACCTTTAGGATCTGACAAAAGGCTGTTCGACGACATGTTGTCAGAACAAGCCCATCGCGAGGCCACCGAACCAACTATTACAACTGGTTCACCAGCAGGTATGAGTTTTATCCATGTGTTGTAATTATTCATTTGTCAGTTTTTACTTAACCATAGGGGAGTTCTAATCGTAGGACCAGTCGTTGAGATTGATATAACTACTCTTATCGGGCAGTCTGATGAACCTGAGAGTCTTAATTTCTTGTTGTTAGCAGGGACTATTATCGAGGCTCAGTCATCAGTTTCTCAGACTCAGCTCATCATCCCTTCAGAATCAATGACCATAGCGACCACCACAACTATGGGTAGCAGCCTTATTGAACCAGTCGTGAGACCAACTGAAGAAGTTGGAGCGTCAACGACTGTTACACCTGTAGTAATTCCACCGGTTCATTAGGTTGGGCAGGCGGAACCAGGTGTGTGGTGTTTAACTGAGTAAAGCTTTGTAGGCATTGGTACGTTTCATCCTGTTATTTGACTTAGAGATATTTTATATTTCAAAATATGTATCTCTTCTTTTCCTCGTAAAGCTCTCGCCTTAACTTCACGATCTCATCAAGGCGCTGCTATCAGATGATGACTCAGATCAAACCATTCTTTGCATGGAAGTCAGCCACTTCTTCTCCTTTGTGAGCACGATGATCAACAATGCTCTCTAGAAAAGTCTTTCTTTCGAACAATTTAGACCGTTTCTCGAGCACAAGATGGTCTCGATAAAGAATGCAGGCTCCCCAGATCTAGCAAAGGCTATTGCTGATGACTTGAACCATCTGGAACACAAATTTCAAAAGCTGCAGGAGTTCCAAGCTGCAGGTGCTCCTGCTTACACAACCGCTCAGATGGAATCTCGATTGCAAATGTAGCACGATACCCGAGTATATGCTGGGCTCGAGGTTCAAACACAACGAGGTCGGGTAGATCGGATGAGAACAGCCCTTACTGAGAAGCTGGCAGCTCTGCGTGATCTCGATTCCTCTCTTGCATTAAGTGATGCCAAGATAGCACGGCTCAAGCAGGAGCTTCAAGCAGAGAAGGAAGTTCGGACCATCTTGGAATTGACAAGGGCTGATGATGAGCACGCTCGAGTCGTGATATCCGAAAAGTTAGAACTCTTGGAATAGAAACTACCCAAGATAGAGGAACATGCATGAAAACATTATCCACCACTGAGGAATCCTTCAAGGGTGAATTGCAGAACGAGCTTTATGTAGAAGAGTTGTTTAAATTAGAACAACAAGTCCTTAGTCATAAGCTTCATGTAGAATGATTGCAAATTATTGCATCTATAGACTCAATTTTATTAATAAAATATATTTTTTTTCTCATTGTATTTTTATTATGATTTCTTATTCTTCTTGGAAAAATTAACCATAATACTCATAGGAGTTTTGGCAAACTATCAGCCATTAACGGATTTGATGTGCATTTACCAATTTCCGTTTGAATCGGGCTAGCATGTGAATTTTCTAAGTCTGTTTTATATATAACATTGGCTAAAAAAATAAACTCTCTTAGACTAGGTGTTATGATACTGAATACGTAGACTTTGTCATGTTCATGGGAAAAGACTAACCGGCAACACGTGTTAGGCGTATGTTTATCTCTAATTAGGGATCAAGATAAAATCTCTCATGCGTGTAAGGCATGGATTCTGGTGTTAATAATAACAGCTTGTTATGATGTCGAATACGTGGGCTTTTGTCCTTTTCATGGGAACGGACTACCCTACAGCATGTGTTAAATGCAAACTTATCTCTATTTAGGGATCGAGATAAAATCCCACATGTATGAAAGATATGGATTTTCATCGCTACGATGTTGAATACATAGACTTGGTTATTTTCGTGGGAACGGACCATCCGACAGCATGTGTTAGATGCATACTTATCTCTATTTAGGGATACAGATAAAGTCCCACATGCGCATAAGGCATGGATTTTGGTGTTGTTGAAAGATTGTGTATTCTCTTAGGGTAAAGATGAACCCGGTGCTAGAGAGAAAGAATTTTATATTCTATCTTTTGCTGCAAAGAATACTCAAGGTAGGATCTTCACTTCGAGAATCCAGGATGGTAAAACTCCGAGTGGGACCTCCTCTACGAGAATCAAAAAGATCTGGATAACCCTACTCGTCAGAGGTTTGGTTACCTAATCTGAAGGTAAAGGCCTATGAATCATCAAGCATTCCACAAGTACACTGTGGGGATTTTGCGAGGGAATGTAGGCATATAAAATTGCTTATAGGTCCCTTAGCTCAGCTCGGCACAAACCGACAAACCAACGAGGCAACGAGATTGACTAATCGCATGCAAGCAACGGAATACGTCCATTCACATGCGGGATCAAGCCAAGTGTTCGAAGAGTCAACGAGTCATCCAACCAAGGGCATACTCGGACGAATCACGATCGAATCAAGATCGGTTTCAGACTCAAATTCAGAAGTGGATTTACTGCCTAATCGGGATCCAGATTTACTGCCAAATCAGGTCAACGAATCAAGTCTGGATAAATCAACCACAAAATCGAATCCGAACCTATCAACCGCAGAACCGGAAAACGGGCACAAAGAGGCAAAACGACAAACACCTGGAGGTCGGCTCACCGAGCCACCAAGGAGGCTCAGTGGCCAAGCCACGGGTGGTTCATTTCAAAAGGTTGGAAATTTTGGAGAGAGGCGAAGCCCTGCTGGATTGGAGACTCAGATCTAAAAAAGATCTCAACTTTGGGACTTCGAGGACTTGCTCATTCAGATCTGGTGCTTGGTGACTGTCAACGCCAAATAAGGCAGGTGTTCGAGAGGGCCGGATCTCAGATCTACGCAGACGTACTCCGGATCTAAGCTTGGTCTTAGATCCCGAGACTTGGACGATTGTTTCCTTGGTGAATCAATCCTCCCCGGCTATTATTTCCTTCGTGGAATAATACCCGTAGTACTGCTTAGATCTGATCGGATCTAGATCTCGCGGTGGTCCACGGATAAACCCCGGCGCAGGCAAAGAACCCACACAAAGCAAGAGACCGCAAAACAGGATCTTGCGATTCGTTCAACAAATAAGGAGAAAGTTGTCGACGATCTCGCTGACGAGATCGATGCGTCGCAGCCGCGGATTTCAATTCCGGTCGTGGAGGAGGTTGATTACGAGTTCGACCAAACTAAGTTCGAGGAATACTTGTCCTCGACTGGATCAACCTCCCCCCGCAAGTCCAAGAAGTCCAAGTTCTCCTCCAGGAGAAAGGTTCGTTGGTATGAAGAAGTCGAAGCCACCAACGAAGATCTCGCCCCGTTTGATGCCAAAGTCGCATCGGGTGAGATTCCTCCAGTTTCCAACCAGGTCAGATCTGCTCTGGCCAACTCTTCTGCCACAGAGGGCGTGGTGACTCTCTCGAAGACAGCCCACCAAAGGCAACGTCAACGCCTTGCGAAACGATTCGCAAAGGCCATGGAGTCAGTTGACGGGATCCGCTACAACGTGGATCTAAAGAACAAGAGAGGCAAACAGCCTCAACAACAGATGAACGGCCCCTCTTCCAAGCCGCCAACAATGGAATGGGTCCGTGTCAAACGGAATCGTTCGACGCTGGAAGAACGCATCCGTAAACGCCGCGCATTATCAGCGCAGGCACGGGCTCAAGCCGAAGAAGCCCGTAGAAAGTTGCAGAAAGAAGTGGCCAAGAAGCCGCCACCAACTCGCAAAGTTTGGAGGCCGAAGTCTGAAGCGGCGGTTCAGACCAAAAAGCAGCAACTGCAGCCCCTGACAATTCAACCTCCGGCGAATCAATCCAGACCGCCGATGATTCCCACAACTGCCCCGGGAGATCCCGTAGGACCATCCCAGAAAAGGAAATCAATTTTGGAGCGCCTCGGTCCACTTCCCGAGGAGCGAAGCAAAGCTCCAATCCAAGAACGTTTGGGACCACTAAGAAAGCCCCGGACAACGCAACATGCTGGGGGTCGCAGTTACTCTCAACATGACAAAGAGACTAGGACAGCTGCGCGCACCAACTTGCGCATTAAAGTCCAGGAGCCCGCCGAGAACTCGCACCCACAAAGGCACGTTTCGAGGCGTGTAACTTTTGAAAGCCCAAAGAAGGCGATCCAACCTCAGATGGAAACATTATCATCTGATAGTGATAGTGTTATACCTGAGAAGTCGTGCCCGCACACAATAGGTTACTCCGATCGTCAAGCAGGCGAGTTGTACTATCGTGCTGGGGGTACGAATAAAACCAGGAAGAGGAGTCCCCGAGAACAAGAAATTCAGTGCCCTTGTTCCAAACTCATTCGGGCAGTATTGTCTGAATGCAGCTGCATCAAGGCGGTCCCCGAACGAGTGTCGGTTTTCGAAAGGCTCAGTACCAAAATGCCAAAACCAAGGCGTAGGCGTTTTTGGCAAAGAGGGACGATGGTTGAAGATGAAGAATTCCCGAGGGTCACCGCCAATATGACAAGCAAAGAGATCTCATCACGGGATAATCTCGAGTCGATTCTGAAAGCATCCAGGCGTCTAACCCGTCTGCAATCTGGAGCAATCGCACGGGGAACTTATGGTAGGGTTCGGACAAAAGTACCTTCAGAAGGTGAAGAATCGGATACCTGCTCCGCTGTCGCATCAGATAATACAGTGTCCAGTGAGGGGGAACCCCGCGAGTCACTGATGATAGGTGCGGAGCAAATTGCCAAGATGATTGAAGACGCTTTGGCTAAACAGCAGGAAACTTTCAGGTTCACGCCGTTCGATGGGAAGGGTTCCCCCACTCAGCATTTGATTTATTTCAAATCGCACTTGGGTATTATCTCCGGCAATGAGCCTCTGATGGTGCGGTCATTCGTTGGCACTCTTCGCGGAGCCGCCTTCGATTGGTACCGCCGCCTCAAGCCAGGAAACGTGAACAGCTGGGATGACATGGAGACCAAGTTCCTGGCCAACTTCTTCGACGACGACACCGAGATATCTATCGGATCATTGCTCGATGAGAAGCAGAAGGACGGGGAGTTAGTCGACACCTTCGTCAAAAGGTTCCGGAACAAGGCGATGAATTGCCGGGACCCGATCACAGAGGAATTCATCCTCCAAACTTGCCACAACAACCTTGCGTTGGACGTGTTGGAAGCAATGGGAACAGCACCGTCTGACACTTGGAAGGATCTGAAGGTGCGCGGTGAACAAGCCGAACGTTTCCTCCGAAGGAAGAAGGCCGAGAGGAACCTACCGACGGCTAATCCTCTGGACTCAAACTTCGCCTCTCGTGGTAAGGGCAAAACACCTGCAGCTACTGGTGGTGCTAATCAAGCGTCACAACAGCAATCCCGAAGGCAGCAAAAGACTTCGGGTCCGAGACTCCAAAGAGAGTATTCCTTCAAGGACGAAGACGTTCCAGCCATCTTCGAATCCCTCCTTGAAGGTAACAAGATCAAGCTACCACCTATCACAAATCAGGAGGAAGCTGACAACACTACGGACCCAAAGTACTGTGCATACCACAGAAGGGTTGTTCATCCCACCAAGGATTGCTTTGCTCTCAGGAATAGCATTCAGACCTTGGTCGAAGCCGGCGTTATAACGCTAAGGTAAGCCAAATAAAAACGGCAAAACTCCGACCAGTATAAGAGTATAAACTGCTTCCTGAAACTCCAAAGAGTATACGAGTATAAACTGTTTCTCAATCCTCCGACCGGTATAAGAGGTTAAACTACTCCCTGATACTCCAATAGGTATATGAGTCTAAACTGTTTCCCCACTTTTGACGGGAAGTTTCTGGAGAATATTAAGCTAATATTCTTAAGGATAACCCGGTTAGGTAACTGATAATAATGTCCGAACCAATTCCGCAGAGGAAACTGGGGGTGGACGAGTTATGTAACGGGAAGTTCCCAAAACCACAGCAATGTAATGAATAAGAAACTCTCATTCAAATTCTCACCGCGTCTGTGCACTCAACACTCTCTCTGTTAGAGTCCGGACGTAAAGTTCCCAATTGGTCAAACCTTCTTACAGTTAGGACCACAGTCAAAATCCCCTCTCGATTCCTCTAATGAACGAGAGGTCCACTTTCAAATCAAGTGATCAAACCTTCCTACAGTTAGGGTCACCTCAAACTCTCATTTGGCCAAACCTTCCTACAGTTAGGGTCAAAACCATAATTCACTCTCGATAAACGAGAAATTCATCTTTAGTTCAGTAATCAAACCTTCCGACAGTTAGGGTTATCCGAATCTTTTCGATTCTCGGAGTGGAGATCCCACTCTCAGTCTCACCTTTCCGGATTCTGGGGGTGGAGATCCCACCTCGAGTCTCCTTTCCAGCTGAAGATAGAATATAAAATTCTTCTTCAGTGTCGGGAGATAGAATATAAAATTCTTCCTCTCCCATTTCGGGTTCGTCTTTGCCCCAAGAGAAGACACCACCTTTTTCAAATCCCAAAATCTGTGCCTCACAGGTACAGGGAATTTTATCCCGAATCCTAAGTAGGGATAAGTCAACGCCTAACACGCGTTGCCGGTTTAGTCTTTTTCCGTACAAAAAGACACCAGAGTTCGATTCTGGGGTATTCTATCCTGAAACCTAAGCAAGGATAAGTCTGTGCCTAACCCGCGCTGCCGGTTAGTTCTTAACCGTTGAAAAGAACATCCGTCCACATATTCAACATTGTGGCAGGTTGTTATTAATAACACCAAAATCCATGCCTTACACGCATGGGGAATTTCATCCTGAATCCTAAGAAAGGATATGCCGACGCCTAACACGCGTCGCCGGTTTAGTCTTTTACCGATTGAAAAAGACACCAGAATACCAGTCTGGGGTATTTTTATCCCGAAGCCTAAGTAGGGATAAGTCAACGTCTAATACACGTTGCTGGGTAGCCTATTCCCATAACAATGGTAAAGCCTATGTATTCAACATCATAGCACAAAGTCTAAGAGAATTCACTCTCTTAGCACAACGTTACATGCGGAACGGATTTAGACAATCCGCATGCTAGCCCGACTCAAACGGTAGTCGGTAAAGGCTAATCAAATCCGTTAAAGGCTTGGGGTTAGCCAAAAATCCTAAAGTCAACGCCTAACACGCGTCGCCGGGTAGTCTATTCCCGTGAGAAAGACGAAGTCTACGTATTCAATATCGTAGCACTAAGAGCGTTAACTCTCTTAGCACAACGTCACATACGGAACGGATTTAGATAATCCGCATGCTAGCCCGACTCAAACGGTAGTCGGTAAAGGCTCATCAAACCCGTTAATGGCTGAGGGTTTGCCAAAAATCCTATAAATACGAGAGTCACTGACGCATCAGCTTCATTAGTTGGTCTCATGATTTGAGCATCCAACGACTTCGGGATAAGATCTGTATCCCTGAGCATCCAACGACATTCGAAACCCTAAGGTCAACGCCGGTCAACGCGTAACCCTAGGTCAACGCCAGTCAACGCGTTGCGAGCAAAAATTCAACGTACGACGTTCGAAACCCTAGGGTCAACGCGTAACCCTAGGTCAACGCCAGTCAACGCGTTGCGAGCAAAAAATTCAACGTACGACGTTTGAAACCCTAGGGTCAACGCCGGTCAACGCGTAACCCTAGGTCAACGCCAGTCAACGCGTTGCGAGCAAAAATTCAACGTACGACGTTCGAAACCCTGGGGTTAACGCCGGTCAACGCGTAACCCTAGGTCAATGCCAGTCAACGCGTTGCGAGCAAAAATTCAACATACGACGTTCAAAACCCTAAGGTCAACGCCGGACAACGCGTAACCCTAGGTCAACGCCTATCAATGCGTTGCAATGAAAGAATCAACACTTCGAAAAGTATACGAGTATAAACTGCTTCTTGTCACTCCGAAGAGTATATGAGTATAAACTGCTTCTCAATCCTCCAACAGGTGCATGAGGTTAAACTGCTTCTTAAATACTCCAATAAGGTATATGAGTATAAACTGTTCCCTAATTTTTTGAGAAGTTCCTGGAGAATGTTTTCTATAAATATTCTTAAGGATAACTCAACAATACAACGCCGGACAACGCGTACTACGAGCTAAAGATCAAAAATCAGGAATCGACTTCAAGTTCAAATTTCCGACAAACGGTCAGACAATAAATGCAGCACCGAAACTCTTTCAAACATTCGACAAAGCACCGAATAGCCTGGAGAATTGAAGGAATCAAGAACGGAAGTCATTCCAAGGTCCCATTACACTGACTGAAGGTTGAGACAATCATATCCAAAGTATTCCAGACTCTTCTATAAAAGAACGAGACTAAAATACTTTGGAGGGGTATCTGTAGGCATATAAAATTGCTTATAGGTCCCTTAGCTCAGCTCGGCACAAACCGACAAACCAACGAGGCAACGAGATTGACTAATCGCATGCAAGCAACGGAATACGTCCATTCACGTGCGGGATCAAGCCAAGTGTTCGAAGAGTCAACGAGTCATCCAACCAAGAGCATACTCGGACGAACCACGATCGAATCAAGATCGGGCCCAGTGCCGGCCACCCAGAGGTGGCCGACACTGTCCCGTGCACGGGCACAGTGACGCTTGGCTATAAATAGGAGAGGGGGTGGGTCATTTCAAAAGGTTGGAAAATTTGGAGAGAGGCGAAGACCTGCTAGATTGGAGACTCAGATCTAAAAAAGATCTCAACTTTGGGACTTCGAGGACTTGCTCATTCAGATCTGGTGCTCGGCGACCGTCAACGCCAAATAAGACAGGTGTTCGAGAGGGCCGGATCTCAGATCTACGCAGACGTACTCCGGATCTAAGCTTGGTCTTAGATCCCGAGACTTGGACGATTGTTTCCTTGGTGAATCAATCCTCCCCGGCTATTATTTCCTTCGTGGAATAATACCCGTAGTACTGCTTAGATCTGATCGGATCTAGATCTCGCGGTGGTCCACGGATAAACCCCGGTGCAGGCAAAGAACCCACACAAGCGAGAGACCGCAAAACAGGATCTTGCGATTCGTTCGACAAACAAGGAGAAAGTTGTAATTTTCTTTTTATTTGATTTTTGTTGTAACCGGATCTAAAAAAGACCGGATCTTTGTAATCGATAAACTATTACAAGAATTTGCAATGGAATCAATGATGAAGAAAGCAACGATTTTCCCCGCGAACAGGGAAGACTGACTTGATGAAGTCATTAAATCTCGTCTCAACGGAAGAATGCTTGGAAAATTATAGTGAGAGTTTCTTGCTCATCATTTTTTTTGTAATGATCAAGAATGGATTACTCAGATGGTTAGCTTTCATCTGGAGTAACAAGATGATTTTGGGTTATCCTTAAGAATATCAGGCATAGTACTCTTCCAGAAACTTCACGTCAAGTAGGTTATCCTAAATGTACTACAGATAGTACTTTTTCAGGAACTTCTCGTTTGTGGGAAATTCTGTTGTTCTTGATACAGATTCAGGTCTTGGTTCTTGACTTTGTATTTCTCTTGAACTTTGTATCGACCCCCAGCTCTTTGGTGAAACTGAGCCCAATAGAGAGTGTATTATTTTTAGCCACGTCGTTGGGTTATCCTTAAGAATATTATGTGTAATGTTCTCCAGGAACTTCCCATCAGAAATAAGAGAATAAAGGAAGCAATTTAAACTCGTATACCCGTTAGAGGTTGGGGAGCAGTTTAGCCTCATATACCAGTTGGAGGAAAGGGAGAAATAGTTTATACTCTTATACTCGTTAGAGTCCATGGAGAAGCAGTTTATACTCGTATACTCTTTGGAGCTTGGGGAGTAGTTTAGCCTTATATATCAGTCGGAGGAAAGGAAGA
This sequence comes from Asparagus officinalis, assembly GCF_001876935.1. Taxonomy (NCBI): domain Eukaryota; kingdom Viridiplantae; phylum Streptophyta; class Magnoliopsida; order Asparagales; family Asparagaceae; genus Asparagus; species Asparagus officinalis. Next base: position 10,950,998 of record NC_033798.1, read on the forward strand.
AATAGTTTATACTCTTATACTCGTCGGAGTCCATGGAGAAGCAGTTTATACTCGTATACTCTTTGGAGTTTGGGGAGCTTTTTAGCCTGATATACTAGTCGAAGGATGCCGTTCTTATTTAGCTTATTTTGCCGTCATGATACCAGCGTCAACCAAGGATTGAATGCTATTTTTTAGAGTAATACAAGTCTTGATGGAGTGATGGACCCTCCTATGATATGCATAGTACTTCAGATCCGAAGTCTTGTTTGTTTCCTCCTGATTTGTAATCGGTGGTAGCTTAATTTTTTTGTTGGTGAGGAGGCATTAAAGATGGCTAGTACTTCATCATCTTCAAAAGAATAGTCCTCCTGGAACCTCGGATTAGGAGTCCTTTGTGACATTTGGTGAATGTCAACAGCAATTGTCGATGCCTTAGTCGTCGGTTGGCCTCTCTCAGCTTTCTTCTTTTTGAGAAAGCGTTCGGCTAGTTCACCACGTAGTTTTAACTCTTTCTATGTGGTTGAAGGTACAACTCCCATGACCTCTAGGACATCCAGAAAAAGATTATTGTGGCAGGTTTGTAGGATGAATTCCTTCATGACCGGATCTTGGTAGTTCATCGCTTGGTTGCGGAAGCGTTCGATAAAACTATCAACTGACTCACCGTCCTTCTGCTTCTCATCTAGAAGAGCCCCGATCGACACTTTGGTGTCATTGTCAAAGAAGTTGTTGAGGAACGAGCTTTTCTTATCATCCCAGTAGTTGATGTTCCCCGGCTTGAGACGTCAATACCAATCGAAGGCCACCACGTGAAGGGTACTCACGAATGACCGAATCATCAGGGGTTCATTCCCAGAGATTACTCCTAGGTGGAACTTGAAATAAATTAGGTGCTGAGTGGGTGAACATTTCCCGTCAAACAGCGTGAAGTTAATTAGATTGAACTTTGCTAGGTACAGGATTGAATCCCACTCTCCTGGATATGGACACGGAATGTTCATTTTCCTCACTTCTTGAGCGAACATTAAGGCATTGACCTTATTCTCCATCTCTTTCATCATCTTGCTGTTGTCTACATCTTCCTTCGAAGGACGTTAAGGAGAATGAGTTAAACCACCCCCAACGTTTTTATCTTTAGGGGGTGCATTTAAACTACCCCCAGTGTTATTGAGGGGTGTATCAGCCTTGATGACTTCGTCTACTTCTGGATCACTGTTATCTGTGACGTTCTAAGTACAACGGGTAGATTCAGCTCACTGATTTGACACAGGCTGGAGTTGTTGATCTTGTTGCCCTCTTATCCGGTGTATGATCAACTCCATTTCTATATTCATTTCAGCCCTAAGTTCCTCTCGCTGTCGAGCTAAAGCCTCTTGAAGCATTTGAGCCACTAGGTCAGGAGTGATTGTGAACGACTCCCTTGCTTCCCCCATGCTGGATATTATATCATTGGAGGTGATAGGGGAGTAAGTATCTAACAGTTCGTTTTCTGAAGAAAGTCCTTCGTGCATCCTCGGGTAATCCCTATGTCCGATGGATTCTAGCTGGAGCCGAGACATTCGTTGAGCTATTCCTAAATTTAGTTTTCTTTCGGGAGAAAAGTTGGGATTAGAGTCGTTGGAGGCAATCACAGACTTTTCTTTGTCAATCATGTTGATAGTAACTTCAGGGATTTCATTATCCTGGACGGTGGATTTTCTCTTATGGAAACATCTTGGCTTGGGCTTCCGATGCTTCAGTGGCAAGTTTCTTGAATATCGAGACCCTTTGTAAGATGGTCTTGGGGCAGCTATATTTTGATAGTAGTGCCTTGATAGATCTCCTACATGGACAGTAAGAGCTGTTAGACCCTAGAAGGGGGGGGGGGGGGGTTAGGGGCTTATGCTATATGTATAGGATATGTAAACTAACACAAGGGGTAAACAATCTAAACAAGATAGTGGATAATATAGATAATGAGCTAATGACAATGGCGATATAAGATATGAACATAAATATGAATAAACGCCAAAGCACACTCAAACACAAGATATGATCACGGAGTTCGGACCTTCCGTCCTACGTCTCCGCTCCCCACTCCCGGGGAGAAATCCACTAACACAATCCGGTTTGGAAGCCGGAACTTCTTCTACACACTCGGTTTTCTAGCTAACCGAAAACTCTACAACTCACACTCTTGCAATCACACTCTACACCCACTAAGTGTTAGACCTAACCGTGTCTCCCTCAAGTGCTCGGTTACAACCTCTCCCTAGGCACATCAACCGACGCCATTCCTCTTGGGACGATCCCCGACTCTCACCATACACTCCTCACTCGGTGTACAAGTGTATTACAAAGTGATTCTCACAATAAGCACAAATATAACAAATGATTGTTCTCAAAACAAGGTGAGAACTCAATTAAGCACAACTCTTAGTCACTTATCTCACAACCCAAAATTATACTATGAATGTAAATACAATAAGCTCAATAGGTTGTGTGTGAACAAAGAGTATCAATAAAACAATTAAACTAAACTCAAATATAAATCTAGCTTATGGAAATTATAATCAAAATAATAAATTGCCAAGATGGAGAGATGGAGATTTGAGGCCCAAACAATAAGATAATCCCCTCCACTTATGAAAGCTAAAACTGCTTTAAACCAAACCTTTAAACAAGCTTAAACAAGCTTAAACTCCTTTTTAAAACCCTTGTTAAAGACTTCTTAAAACATTCTTGGCTTACTTGAAAAGAGATCAGCAATTGGGTATTTATACCCACTCAAGATCTCAACAAAAACCCCAAACAAAATGACAAAAAAGTCCCCAGAAGACAGCTCAGAAAAATAGCCGTTAGTGTCTAACGCTTAAACTCCTTTTTAAAACCCTTGTTAAAAACTTCTTAAAACATTCTTAGCTTACTTGAAAAGAGATCAGCAATTGGGTATTTATACCCACTCAAGATCTCAACAAAAACCCCAAACAAAATGACAAAAAAGTCCACAGAAGACAGCTCAGAAAAATAGCCGTTAGTGTCTAATGGATATATTGTCGGTCGACCGAAAATTCCGTCGGTCGACCGATGAGAGCAAAAACCCGAAGAAAACGTTCTGGACCATCGTCGGTCGACCGGTGCGGTCGACCGATGGAGCTCTCAGTCGACCGTACCGGTCGACCGACAGACTCTCTGTCGCCCAGTAAGAAATGAACATATGAGCGGTCGACCGGATCGGTCGACCGAAAACTGATATATATATATATATATATATAAACAGATTTTAAAAGCTGTATATCTGATTTTGAAACACTATTTAAAAATACCAAATAAATTCCAAAAAATGTAAAACTTTGGGGAATGATTGTAGACATGATAATAAACATGCTACAATGACTGGTTTCGAAAAAGGACTTCCCAAATGAAAAATATCATCATTTTACAAAATAGTCGATTGTAGACATGATAATAAACATGCTACAGCGATTGGTTATCAGAAAGGACTTCCCAAATGTAAAATATAATCATTTTGCAAGGAGGTCCAAAACACGAAAATATAAACACATGAGTTTTGACATTTTAGCTAAATAATGCATTAAAAACATGATTTCATTGAACTCACTAAAATTGATACTGATGAAATCATATATATGCATGTAAGTATGAAACAAAAATATGTTTTCTAATTATATTCAATTGTTTCATAGTAAAACTTGAAAACTATCAAACCAAAACATATGTGTATATATATAACTATATATATACAAAAACCAAAACGTGTATGTGTGTATATGATTGAGCTTAAAGTACTAACACACATAATATAAATTCCTAAACTAAATTACCCAAGCAATGATCTTGATCTTCAATAAGCTTGACTTGGTAATCTCGCGGATGAAGCTTGAACTTGATCTTTAACTTGAATTGTATAGGCTTCAACCCTTCACCGACATTCCGCCAACCTCCATTTGATATGATCGTTATGGCGCAATCCATCCAACCTCCAACAACGTTGTTTGTCTACAATACATAGGAATGCACAAACACTAGACAAACAACATTAGTAGTAAATTGTTTGTTAAACATCATCAAAACAAGAAGGCCAACAATCTCCCCCTTTTTGATGATGACAAACAATTTACAAAAAGGAATATATGCATGAAGGAAATGAACATATACAAGATAATAACTCACATGCATATAAACAAACAAGATAGATATACTCACAATATTTCTCCCCCTTTGACAACATCAAAAAGGGGACAAAAAGAATAAGAGAGCGAAAGCTCCCCCTATCAATAAGCATGGGTGAGTATAACACATAGAAAGATATGGGGATTTCTCCCCCTATCAAAATCATGTGTTTCAGATTTTAAAATCCCCACCAACGAGTTTTTGATGAAAACCCAGATCTGAGAATTTATTTAAAGAAATGAAAATATGAGTTTTATTTGTTTAAATGCCATCTTTCATGTTTAGGGGTTAAATGTTAGATCTAACATGTAAGTGTTCGTTTCTCATGCTAGATA
>NC_033798.1:10963961-10981861 GCF_001876935.1 Asparagus officinalis
CGTGAGTCACTTCGACTGTCTCGCACATGTCCGAGACAGCTTGGACTATCTTGGGTATTTTGGTCTTAACTCTTTCGTCCCACTTCGGAATGAGATAATTCAAGATGTATTAGAAAGATGACAAAGATACCTACAACTTTTATCTTTTGAGATTCTTCAGATTCTAATTTTATTATGGCCAAAATGTGTGAGACACAATTGGTGTCTCGCAGGTGCGAAACAGTCTGGACTATCTCAGGTATTTTGACTCTAACTCCCTCGTCCAACCTCAAAATGAAGTGATCCACGGCACGTTAGAAAGATTGAGAAGATATCTACAACCTTACATAGGTGAGACACCTATGGGATAAGCATGACATGAGTGGTGCTTACTCCTTTGTTGATGAAACGTAACCCCAGGTCGAGTCCCTTCTTCGTTATGTTAGACCCTAGGGGGGGTGATTAGGGTCTTATGCTAATCTAATCCGATTTTATGCCAATTAAAACTAATTAACAAGTTATCCTAGCAAGTATGAAATATAACAACTATATAAGCTAGGATAAGCAATATGAACAATGAGATATATCCTATATGATAAAGATATATGCAATGATAAGTTATCCTAGCAAGTATGAAATGCAACAATATATATGAACTAGGATAAGCAATATACAATATGATATATCCTAGCAAAGAGATATATAGCAATGTATATATGCAAGGATATATAAACACAAGGGTAAACAATGTAAACAAGATAGTGGATCATATAAATAATGAGCTATGGACAATGGCGATATAAGATATGAACATAAATATGAATGAACGCCAAAGCACACTCAAACAAGCAATATGATCACGGAGTTCGGACCTTCCGTCCTACGTCTCCGCTCCCCACTCCCGGGGAGAAATCCACTATCACAACCGGGTTTTCTACGCTCACCTGAATAACGTTTACACCTCACAGTGTCGGTTTTCAACGCTCACCGATCAACGTTCACTCCTCACACTCGGTTTTTTAGTTCACCGAAAACTTCATAACACACTCGGTTTTCTAGCTCATCGAAAACCTTACAACACTCACAATGTAACAAATATAAATTTTTTCTCTACAATAGATGAGAACATAATTAAGCACAACTCAATGTTACAATCTCTCACAACCCTAATATACTATGTATGCAAATACAATAAGCTCAAGTGGGTGTGTGTAACAATGAGATAAAATCAAATCAACTAAACTCAATATAAAACTAGCTTTAATAGAAATGATAATTGACAAATAACAAATGAAAGCTAGAGTACAGTTTAGAAAACTTCTCAATGGAAGACAAGATGGAGAGATGGAGATTGGAGCCCAAACAAGAAGATGATCTCCTCCACTTGTGAAAACTTCTTCACAAACAAAACAAACCCTTAAACACACTTAAACCCTTGTTTAAAACTTGTTTAAAAACTTCTTTAAAACATTCTTGATCCCTTGAAAAGAGATCAGCAATTGGGTATTTATACCCACTCAAGATCTCAACAAAAACCCCAAACAAAATGACAAAACAGTCCAGCAAACAGCTCAGGAAATAGCCGTTGAAAAAAGCAACGGTCATATAGTCGGTCGACCGGAAATTTCGTCGGTCGACCGACAGAGAGCAAAAACACGAAGAAGCAATTCTGGACCATCGTCGGTCGACCGGTGCGGTCGACCGATGGAGCTTTCGGTCGACCGGACCGGTCAGCTTTCGGTCGACCGCACCGGTCGACCGACAAACTCTTTGGAGCCCAGTGATGGCTGAAAATATGAGCGGTCGACCGGATCGGGCGACCGAAATCTGATACATGAAAATCTGTTTTTGAAAACTATTTTTCTGATTTTAAAACCTTGTTTAAAAATATCAAATAAATTCCAAAAAATGTAAAACTTTGGGGAATGATTGTAGACATGATAATAAACATGCTACAGCGACTGGTTATCAGAAAGGACTTCCCAAATGTAAAATATAATCATTTTGCAAGGAGGTCCAAAACACGAAAATATAAACACATGAGTTTTGACATTTTAGCTAAACCAACTTTTGAAACTTTACAAAATGATTTTATAGACATGAAGAAAGATGTAAACTATTGTTATGAAGTCTATAAACAATGAATGTAGTATTTTATCAAAATACACATATAATGCATTAAAAACATGATTTCATTGAACTCACTAAAATTGATATTGATGAAATCATATATATGCATGTAAGTATGAAACAAAAATATATTTTCTAATTATATTCAATTGTTTCATAGTAAAACTTGAAAACTATCAAACCAAAACATATGTGTATATATATAACTATATATATACAAAAACCAAAACGTGTATGTGTGTATATGATTGAGCTTAAAGTACTAACACACATAATATAAAATCTAAACTATATTACCCAAGCTTGAACTTGATCTTCATTAAGCTTGACTTGGTAATCTCGCGGATGAAGCTTGAACTTGATCTTTAACTTGAATTGTACGTTGCTTCACCGACATTCCGCCAACCTCCATTTGATATGATCGTTATGGCGCAATCCATCCAACCTCCAACAACGTTGTTTGTCTACAATATATAGGAATGTACAAACACTAGACAAATAACATTAGTAGTAAATTGTTTGTTAAACATCATCAAAACAAATAGGCCAACGAGAGCTAGTTTCTCGAACACCCTCCTTTTGGGATTTGTTCTTACCCACAGGCTAATAGTGCAGCTCATTGGAGTAATCCATCGCTTGTTCGTGTGATGCCCCAAGTATAACATTGTCTTTTGACGAACACATCTTCTTTTGGGGATGAAAAACTTTGTTGATATTCTTGGGACGATTTGTTGTCGCCTTTGAACGATCCAAGGTCATATCAAAAGTCGCACATTTAGGACTACCCCCCTTAGGAGTGTGGAACTTTAACGCGCTCCTGGGTTTCAATACGAACCCCAGGAGATCGATGCCAGGAGTACTCTTGTGCACGACACACGAACATGTACAATAAGGTGCACCGGTTTGTTTGGAGGTGGCGGGACACCTTTGAGCAGTCTTCGGCTTGACGGGAGTGTTTGTATGACCCCCAGCCTGAGGAACTACTCGGGTTTTGTTCACCGAAGCTTTGCCTCGATCTTCGTGTGAAGAACTAAGATGGTCCGCCATCATAACCTTAAAATTTGACAGGTCAACGTTATCGTGAGACTTCTCCGGAGGTACGGGATCAACTGAAATAGGAACGAGGCTTGACAGAAGTAAAGAAACGGACACATGAGGCGAATTAGGCATAGGACACCTTGAGGTGACTCAGGCTTAGAGCGAGTCACCCTGGAGTGATCCGTACTTGTCCGAGTCAACCTGGAGTGACCCGCACTTGGCCGAGTCACCCTGAAGTAACTCGGGATTTCTGATCTTTTCAGCCGCTATCGGAGTTGTTTTTAATGTCGTTTTGGACTTTAGCCTCCAGACTTGGTGTGGTTTTGGTGGTTTTTTGGCCACCTCATCCTTCTTCATGCCTTGTGCTTTTTGCAAAAGGGCACGAGCATGTGCGGTACGTGCATGGTGCCTTCGAACACGCTCCTTCCGGGTTGAACGATTTCTTTTTATAAGGATCAATTCTTTCGTCGATGGCTTAGAGGATTTGTTGGCAACACGCTGTTGAAGTGATTCGGTTGCTTGACGCCTCCTGGACTCAAACTTTGCATAATATTGAACCCTATCGACTTATTCCAATGCCTTAGCAATTTGATGAGCTTGGCGTTGGCGTCGTCTCTGATGAGCTCTCTTCGTTAGAGTTGGCGTACTTTGATTAGATTACTCCTTGATTGGAGGGGAGTCACTTATAGCCTTCATCAGTGAGTACGCCTCATTCAAAGACAATATCTTTCCGTATTTCCAGGGAGAGGAGGATTTTGATGAAGATGATGAGAAATATTCCTCGAACTTGGCTTCGTCAAACTCGTACTCGATCGTTGAATCAATCAGGATCTTAATCTTCGGTTGCGACACGACAGTCTCGGTAGTGAGACTATTGACTCCCACTATGATCGCCAGCGTGTTTGCATCAAAGATCAATTTCTTAGTGGAATCCATTACAACTAGTTTATCAAATTACAAAATTCAAAAGAGTGAGCTTTTTTATAAGACTTCTCTACACAAAAGAAATAAACAGAAATCTCCTAAAAACACACGCAGAGATCGTTTATCGGTCGCTGCTTGAGTGGAATATTTACCTATGCCAGGGATGTTTTTATCCGTAAACCACCGCGGATCAGATCAGATTCACAGAACAAAAGTTCAATGCTCTTGCTTCACAAAGGAAACAATCGCAGAAGTAAATAATCTCAACGAAGTGAGATTACTACTCTTCTCGAGATCAAAACAAAGTCTAATCTCAAGAAATGATGAAACATGCCTTAGATCTTTTGAAATACTCCCTCTTTATGCTGGAGTTCGCCAAGATCTCGCTAGCATCTCTAAAATTCGTGGATCACTCTTCATAGGGACAACACCTCGTCTAAATTTCAGATCACTCATATATAGGGCCCTAGGTTTGTATTTATAGACTTCGGATGCAGTGTTTCTGGATAGAAACAAGTGATTTGACATTATCTTTAGTTAATAACAGCCTAACCATGTTTAGGGATGATATCCACTAATAGATTTACACATTTTAACGATGGACAATTCTGTCGCTAAATGTCTAAATTCCGTCGCTAAAAGTTTTAGTGACGGAAAAAAAAACAAATTCCGTCGCTAAAGGTCTAACCCTACATTCACGGTCGGCAATTTGATCTTTAGCGACGGAATTCCCGTCGCTAATTTTTAACGACGTGTTATTAGCGACGATTTTTTCATCACCGAATTTTTAAAAAAAAAATAAAAAAACATTAGCGACAGAAATTCCGTCGCTAATAAGTTTTTTAGCGACGGAAATTCCGTCGCTAAAGGTTGTACTTATTATTTAAAATTTTTCCTCGTGTCAGTTTTTCATTGCTAAATATATAAAAATTCATCGCTAAAAACTTTATTAGGGACGGAAATTTCGTCCCTAAAAATTTTATTAGTGACGGAAAATCCGTCGCTAAAAATAACGACTATTTTTAAAAAAATATTTTTAAAATTGAAAAAACCTTGTACAATGTCGATAATAATTTTAAAAGCCCTGTTCAATCAGCAATATAATATTCAATCCCACGTATATATCACACATTTATTTTAATAAAAATAAATAAAAGTTTCCCGATAGGTACATAATAAATATTGTTTATATAACATAAGAAATTGTTTTCAAAGTTAAATTAATTACAATCAATCCTCCTGATCATCATCATCATCCTCAACACCAGTTGTATTATGACTACCCCCGGCTGCACCTTGTGAAGAAGTCCCGGCCTATAAATATAAATCAAATGTTAACAAGGGTGTGTAACTGTTAATAAGAGTGTGCAAATATAAATATAATTCTTCCAACACCACAACACAACAACACAACACCAAAACACCACAACACAACACCATAACACAACCCAACACAACACTTCACAACACAACACAACACAACACTTCACAACACAACACAACACAACACTACACAACACAACACAACACCACAACACAACACAACAAAACACAACAACAAACCACAACAAAAACAACAACAACACCACAATCCCCCTCAAAACAACACAACCAACCACCCACCAACCAACCACACTCCACACAAACCCTCCCCCTCCATCACCACCATCACCACCCAATCCCCACTCCTCCCCCTCCCCTATTACGACCAAACCCCCCGCAAACCAATCACATAACGATCACCACAACACAGCGCCACAACCAACCAACCAACCCACCAATCAATACCACCACCACTACACACGCATGCACCATCAACACCACCATCACATAAAAACATTATAAGTATATATTTTAGACTTTTTGTTAGGGTTTGTGTGTAACAGTTTGTATCAATGTGTATCGGTGTGTATGATATCATTTAGTCACAAAGAAAATTCATAACTAAGTAAGAATTATATATTTAATTTATTTAATTAAAAAAGAAAAGTATATATATTGCTTGATCCGCCATAAACCGTCTCTTATATACCTCCTGAGCCTCCTGAGGCAGAGTCGACATGAATTGTGTGAACTCCAATTCTCTCTGCTCCCGGCGCCTCCGTTCTTCCTCTACAATCCGCTGATATGTTCTTTGCTATGACTGCCAATCTTCAATCACTTTCAACTGCTGCTCCATCGAGTCTTGATATGAACTACTTTCTGGTGTTTCTGATGGTGCTGCAGACTCGTAGGTGCTACTAGACTCATGCGGCCTCTGTTCGGATCCTCTCCATCGGTATCTGTTTTTCCTACTCGGTCCAATGACCGTCTCAATGATGGATTCCTCCTCCTCTCTACTTAGCTGGGCAGGAGTGTTAGAACTGACCTGAGACTAAGACATTTGCTCTTGTACCTTAGCATGTAATTTCTCCTGCGATATATCAAAATAACCCGGACAAGTTGACTTACTAATGATGCATTATTATGAAATTGAATATATAAATGAACTGCTACTTACAGTCATATCCTTACTCTTTGCTTTCTTCTCTTCATCAGCGTAATTCGGGCTCTAGGAAGTCAGAATACGATCTGCAAAATGTCCGAGATCTCCCCTTCCCTATTTTATTCAAATATATCATTAACCCATAACACATAAATTATACTCAACTTGATAACTTAAAAGCTAATATATTATATATCTCAAGCTCCAATTAATGATAATGCTAACTGAAAGACCTGGAGCCCCCGTGATGCTCGTAACTGCGGGGCGCGTTGCAGTTCCTCCTTGCTATTTCAGCTTGAGCCTACAAAACAATGTCAAATAAAAACAATATAGAAATTCAAACAATAAATTAAAAATATATACTTTAATAATACCTAAATTTCAGCCATGTCCCAGTAATCGCAAAGTGCAAAAAAATCTACTCCATCTACATGCTCGTCAAGATGCCAGAATCACTCCCAATCTTCTGTTATTTGAACAAAATATTTTTTTCTTCACCTCAAACCACCATTCTTGAATGATAAATTGATTTGCGTGAAGCAATAAGTCCATGCAAAAATATTATCATCAAGAAAGAAAAATCGCTTCAGCATATAAAGAAAAAATCGATAAAAATCAGTGTATTAAACATAATAATAAACTAATAACTAATAATGATAAAAATTAAAATAAATGACTCACACATATATATCTCCAACAAGCCACCAGCACATCAATCCGCTACGACTTCCACATCAAAAAAATATTAAAAAATCATGTCTCCTGGCTAAAGCGGCGAGGAAATTGTTGAAAGTATTAGCAAAGGCCCCAACAGGCACTCCGTTTTCCCATCGGATCACGGCCCTCCAATGAATATCCGGGATGAGGCTCTATTCCTTGGTAGCATTGCGGCCGTGCTAGGAGGTCGCCCGGTACCTGTGAAACAATGAATCGGATGAAACAATGAATCATTCTATATTTGCTATTAAAATTTAAAATAATAACCGATAAACTATAAAAATCTATTCATACCTTTCAGTTCTTTATTTGCTATAAAAATCTATTCATTCTATATTTGCTATTAAAATTTAAAATAATAACCGATAAACTATAAAAATATATTCATACCTTTCAGTTCTAGGCATCTACACCTTGCTTGTTCGTACCTATGTTGCGCAATAGGGCGCAAAGTATGATAAGAATCCCAATCCCCCTTTACCTTGGCCAGACCATGGACTCGTTGATCCGTAATAGAATATAGCGGTAGTGCTGCAGCTTCTACAGCTACACTATACGGCTCAAATCACCTTTCCTCCAATACATCTGCATGCGATGGTGGCGGTATCTCCGCATGCTGTGTAGGATCAGCCTGTGTCTTCACGTCATATGGAGCATCTCCGCGTGATGTGTCCTGTGGCTGCGTGTTAGGTGTAGCATCTCCGCGTCCTGTGTAGTAAATATTAAGAAAATATTAGGCTCATGTTAATAGTTTATAGAAATGTACAAATATAACAAATAAATAAAAATACCTGACGTAGAGGCATGTACGTTGTCTCTAGAATATCTACCAAAAGTCTCTCAAGCACTTTCTTATGTAATCTTTTTATCATCTATACTTTAAAAACATAATGAATATCCAACAAAAGCATATAATGTAAATAATTAATAAAATAGCACATGGCAACAAAATCTCATGTACATGATGTCCAATCAAACAGATAATATAAAGGCAATACTATAATATATGACACACAGTGATACATGATAACCAATCAAACAGATAATATAAAGGTAATAATATAATACATGACACACTGTGATACATGATAACCAGTCAAATAGATAATATAAGGCAATAATATAATACAATAAATATTCTTTTAATTCATAACCTAGTATTGCATTATTATGATGATGTTGAGGCTCTACTCTGCGATCGTGTGCGTGCTGACGAAAGGACTATTCTTATAGTTTTATCGACTCCGCTGTGAACTGGTTTTTTTACCTTTACGCCTTGGCTCATATATAATCGTAGGTACATCAGAGCGTGCTAGTGCAATTTCATCGGCCAGATTATTATTTTGTGTCAAAGAAAACTCAGCAACTGTTTCGTCAGCCAAGATAACCTTCTCATCGTGATCTTCGTCAGACACGGCTTCATGAATGTAGGCTCTAGGTGGATTTTTAAGGATAACTCATTCATCATTTTTCATAATATCTTTGACATAAAAGTATTGTTTGGCGTGAGCAGCTAATATATATTTTTTAGTCTGATATAGTTCCTTGTTAAAATTAACGAGTGTGTAACCGTAATCATCCTTCATCTTTTTCTGCTCACACCAACGAACCTTAAACATCACATGACTGACTTCCTTATTAACCCCGTAGAAAATATCCACGATGTCTTCTACCTGATCGTAGCAATAGATTTTCCCTTGTATCGAATTTAGATCTTTTGAACTAGCGTATGACAGTTACGAGAAGGAGTAGAACACACCGTTGTTTTACGTTTGTCGTCTCTCTTCAAGACCGACGGTGTTAAACCTAAAGCCGTTGACAAAATAGCCTCCATAATTCTTAACCACATTAGAAGGACCTCTAGCATATAAACAAACTTTCTCAGACATGTTAACCTCATTCGTAATCCGTTTGTCAACCTTTAAGAAAAAAAGCAAATAGTTTACATATCTGGTGGCAGGCATATATATTTGATATACGAATCAGAAATGTAAAAAGATCTTACTTCATCCTTCAGCCATACAGGGAATTGTTTAGAGTGTGTGTCCATAACTCTCTTATTTTTTGTTCTGCATTTAAGAGTAGTCTGGACATATCGGTTGTGAAGCCTAGACAAGAAGCATTTATAACGGTTAAATAGAGATAATTATTGTGAGGTGATATAATTTAATTCAAACGGTTAAATACTTACGTCATGTATATGTTAAATGTAGTATCATTGCTCAGGATATATGTGTGGGCTTGATCTAGCTCCATTCTGGGGAATCTAGTGTCCTCCCCACGATTATTGTAGAATGTACCGTTAATTATTCGTTGGGGATGGTTTAGCCTTGTCTCCATGCCCCGCAAGTAACGAGAGATAAAATTCAAACTCTCGTTACTTATGTAGTTCTCTGCGATCGATCCTTCAGGACGTGCACGGTTATGCATCAGTTGTTTCATGAAACCCAAATACCTACAAGCATATAGTTTCATGATTTGTGACAAAATAAAACTGAGAAACATAATTTGACAAATATTAAATGAATATTATAATAATAAATACCTCTCCACTGGGTACATCCAGCGATATTGAATTGGTCCTATGATGCGAGCTTCGTATGCTAAATGTATTGTGAGATGCACCATGACCGTGAAGAATGAGGGTGGAAATAATATTTCCATTTTACATGGTGTATTGGCAACACGTCCCTCTAATTCTTCAAACTCCCTGACATTAATCATCTTAGAGCATGGTTGCTTGAAGAAACCGCAGAGTTCTATTACCACCATCGCGAGTTCTTGTCGTAATGCAACTGAGAGAAATTGATGTAATAGAATATGATGGTCATGTGTCTTGAGTCCCAAAATCTTTCTGTCCTCAATATGCACATTTGCTGAAATATTTGAAGCATAACCATCCGGTGTCTTCATTGACTTTAGAAATAAACACATATTGTGGACCTCATCCTTCAACAGTGTGACACGGGAGGCTGGGAGTTCAAACTTTCTATCACCCTTATCTATAGCTTGTAGTTCCGGACGGATGTTCAATTCTGCTAGGTCTTGACGTGCCCTTAAGTCATCTTTTGATTTTTTCCCATCCTGCAACAAAGTGTTCAAGAGATTCTTGCATATGTTCTTCTTGATGTGCATGACATCCAAGTTATGACGTAGTTTTAAACTTCTTCAATATGGCAGCTGATAAAATATGCTGAATTTTGACCATCCATGCGGAAGTTCAGTGCACTTGGAGACACGTCCATGCGACTGGACATTACGAGGCTTATTTCCTTTTGATTTGCCCTGGAGAAATAGCTTACCCTTTCCATTTCTCTTCCATTTTTGCTTCAATATTTTTTTCCTAACCCCAAATGGGTTTTCTTTGTTGAATCTTTTCTTTCCAAATATTTTTTCTAGGTAAAGGATGTAGAAGCTCAAATATTTCTTTTCCGGTCAGCATTGGTGGTGCCGGTCTGCTTTCTGGATTGACATCGAACTTTCCTACTAACTTTCTGAACTTGTGCCCTGTAGGCAACCATCTTCTGTGTTGCCAATAACAGAACTTATGGCTGTATTTCAGGAACTTTCTCTCATAGTCTGACATACAAACCGGACAAGCAATCTGACCCTTCGTCGACCATCCAGACAGATTAGCATATATGCCGGGAAGTCATTAATTGTCCATATGACATTGCCCGCATACCAAAAGACTCCTTACCACAAGCATCATAAGTGCTGACACCTTCTTCCAAGAGAAGCTTCAGGTCGTCAATTAATGGTTGAAGGAAAACATCGATGTTATTTTTAGGAGAATATCTTCCTGGGATCAAGAGTGATAGTATCATGTACGGCTTCTTCATTCACATCGACGGTGACAGGTTGTATGGTGTCAGCAATACTGGCTAGGTAGACCAAGCAGAGCTCATTAATCCAAATGGATTAAATCCGTTGCTAGCAAGCCCCAGCCTAATATTCCGAGACTCCTTACCAAAGTCAGAATATATACGATCGATGTGCTTCCATGCCTCACTGTTAGCAGGATGTCTTAGTTTTCCGTCCTCTTTGCGATTGGTCGAGTGCCATAGTATATTCTCAGCCAGCTCAGCAGACATATAAAACCTCTACAACCTAGGAATGATTGGAAAATATCGGAGAACCTTCGCAGGGATTCTTCTCTGCTTATTGGATGCACCGCCTTCGGATGTACTTGTCTTTTTCTGCTCATACCAGCTTGATATATGACACGTCGGACATTCCTCCAGAGCTTCATTACCCTTATTGTACAGGATGCAGTCGTTAGGGCATGCGTCTATCTTCTTGTAATCAAGCCCCAACATATCAACAATTTTTGTGGGCTTCGTAATAGGTTGTGGGGATGTTATTCTCGCCGCCAGGAATGACTTTCCTCAACAAATTTAATAACATCTCGAAAAGTGTAACAACCATCCCACTGAGTGTTTGGATATGAAGAAGCCTCAGCATAAAAGAAAGCCTTATGAACTCCTTACAACCCTCGTATAACGGTGACTCGTTTTCTTCAACAAGTCTCATCAATCGATCTACATCTTGCATGTCAGTAGTGTTGACATCACTCGAAGACGGCGCGACAAGAATATCTTCCAACATATCAGTCGTGTCAACTGTCGGATTATCGACATCAGTGAACTCTTCCTCTAATTGCATCACCGGGACATCTTCATTGTGATGACTCCAAAATACATAAGAGCTATCAAATCCATTGATTGACAGATGGAAACTTACGTCACTCCTAGTGAGCATGTTACCATTTCTGTAATTCTTACAAGGATAGAAAATCGACACGCTCAGCGACCGTAGAGGGTTAGTGTCAGAGTAGGCTAAGAAGGCTTCTATTCCATCCTTGTATCGGGAGTCTAGATGCCTCCGATCACGTGGTATGCTCATGAACGATTTGTCAGGAACTGTCTGCAGCTAGAATTTAAAAATTAATGGAAGTGAGCATATCCCTACATATATCATTTTAATTTATGACAAATGTGTGTGACCGGCTGTCAAAGGAAGGCTTCTATCTCATTAGGTATGTAAACGTGGCGTGTATATGTATTTACGTGTGTTCAAGTGTACTATCATTTCGTTAAAATTTTGGCAACAACTACTCGCTGTTCTCCGAGTACACTGTAGTGGGAAGGATACACTCCTGCATATCCCTCTGACATTTGTACACAGAGAACAACGAGTAAGCACCACCGAAACTCTGACAAAATGAAAGTACACAAAAACACACGTAAATACATATACACGTCATGTTTATATACCTAACCTATCCAAACTGGACAGATCCAATAAATATTTATATATAAGTCCCCCCATCATATACACATACGAAAAGGTTGTTCGGATAGAACATAATGGTCTCGTATCCGCCAACCATCCCGTACGCGTATGTGACCGGTAAATAAAGAGATTATATATAGTATTTATTAGACGGGGGAATTCTAAGGCTCGAAAATATGTGTGTGTACAGTTTCTATGTAATTAGCGATGTAATAGTCATGCTAACCTTCAACATAACCCTCACTTTAACCCTCAATGTAACCCTCACCTAACCCTAACACTCACCTAACCCTAACCCTCGCCCTCGCCATAACTCTCACCCTCACCCTCGCCATAACCCTCGACCTTGCCCTCACCTTTGCCCAAACCCTAACCCTAAACCTCACCCTAACCCTCACCAACCCCTAACCCTCACGCTCGCCATACCCCTATCCCTAACCCTAACCCTCGCCCTCGCCATAACCCCTCGCCCTCTCCCTCACCCTAACCCTAACCCTAACCCTAAAATCACACATTGATAATTCTCTACAGTCTCTCTGAACAGCCCTCGCTCTTAGCTCCAATACAATATTTATCCTGGTAAGTTTCAAACCTAAAGGCCACAATGGTGATTTATTTAGGTTTGTAAAGATGAATCCTATTAAAAAGAGGATGCCTAATCCAGGTTTGATTAGGATTCCAAGGGATGTAGGTGAACTAAAAAAATCTAAGGCAGTGTTAGTTGATTGGAACATTTTCACACTAAGTAAGATAATTACTAAAGTGGAACAATATTTTGAAAGTGAATTTTAGTGAGATAATTTAGAACGGTTTTTTGAAGTGGAGTATTTTGATAAAATAATATAAGATAATTTGTGATAATCAAAACATATATAATTTGTGCATTTTGATGATATAACTATTTTTTATATTTTTTAACTTCCTATTGTTTATTAATAACCATTTATACAATTTTAGTTATTGTTGAATAACTTGTGGTTAATATTTTTCTAATGATATGAAACATTAGAGCAAAACCCAACCAAATATCAGCCAAACTGTTTCCCAATATCAGGAAGTTCCACACATTAACAAATAAACCCCTCCACAAATCCCATGCATTACAAACAACTTCATTCTTTAAATTACAGAATAGTCATTTGACTTCTAAAAATTACAAAATCATCGTGGATTTGCAAACAGCCTCCCTTAAAGTCTGCAAAAATCAGTCTAAACAATTCTAAAATATAGAACCAGCCTAGAATTTACAGTTTACACAGTAAAAAAATCTCTCTTTTTCTCTCCCCCCACATTTCTCCTCTTTGCCTCTCTCTCGTTCGCGAAGTCGGCGGTCGTTGGACGGCTGGTCACCGGCGTCAGGCCGACGAGAGAGAGGCAGAGAGGAGAAGATGTAGGATGAGAGAGAAAGAGAGATTGAAGAGGAGAGAGAAAGAGAGATTGAGGGGGGAGAGAGTACCTTGAGAGAGGAGAAAGAAGAGGAGGGCGGCGGCTCGTCGGTAGGTGCGGCGGCGCGGGTCCCAGTGCCAGAGAAGAGAACGAGAAGGGGGGAGAGAGGGGGAATGAAGAGAGAGAGGGGGAAATGGGAAATGAGAGAGAGATTTGGGATAAATCCCTCTCTCGGGCGCTGGCTGCCCAAATTTTTAGGCACGCCCGCGCCCAATTTTTTTCCTAATCATTTTTTTTAGCGACGAAAATTTTTGTCGCTAAAAAGCTTTTTAGCGATGGAAATTTATTGTCACTAAAAATCCGTCAGTAACATTATAGAGATGGAAAAATTTTGTCGCTAAACATGATTTTTCCGTCAGCAAAATTATTTTGCCAACGGAATAATAGAGACGGAAATTTCCGTCGCTATAAGTCATATTATAGCGACGGAAATTTTCATCGCTATTATTCTGTCGGCAAAACCCCATATTACAGCAGTGATCAAAGTAGTTAGGAGGCTCTGGAATGAACAAATCCTGTGAAAACCCATCAACAAAAGTGTTTCGGGTGTTTCTGGGCGCGAGCTACCCTATGGTGGCTCGGTCTTTGGCCAAGTCACCCTAGGGTGGCTCGTCCTTGGCCGAGCCAACTGGCCTTGGCCGAGTCGTTTTGATATGACTCCAAGTCACCCTAGGGTGGCTCGTCCTTGGCCGAGCCAACTGGCCTTGGCCGAGTCGTTTTGATATGACTCGGCTGCCAGGGTCTTCTCTCAAACTTTCTGGTTTGGTCTTGTTCCGTCGTTTTGCACATTTCATCTTTCTGCTAACTCATACGCTTCCATGACTTGCTTTGTACGCTCGTTAACTTTTTTACAGCCTCGGATGATCTCGTTTGACTCAGATGATACTATTTATCATCTTTACTTTGTCTTGAACTACGTACGGGAACCCATAGGTAGTTTTCAACACCTACAGAAATGACCCTCACGTTTAGAACTAAAAACGCAGTAATAAGCTCCGCGTTTTGAACTTGGAATATGGTGGTGAACTTTGTATTTTTAACTTTGAACACGATGGTAAACTTCGCATTTTGAGCTTGGAACGCGGTGGCGAGCTCTGCGTTTTGAGCTTGGAATGCAATGATGACTTCCGCGTGTATCTTTTGAAGAGATAATCAACTTGTAATCTCTTCTAATAGAGTATTGCAAGGATTGTCATCTTATAATCCTGGCCTTTGGAACTTTAAGATGTGAGAGTCGTCAGTTTAAAACTCTCATTTTGTTATTGTGAAAGTTGTCAGATTATAACTTCCATCATCAGTTGTTGTGAGAATCATCAAATTGTAACTCTTATTGATTGATATGAAAGTCGTCAGATCATGAACTCCATCATTTGTGCTTTATGGGGATCAGTTATCCGCAGTAATTTTTAGACAGCCTATTGTAGACATCTAAAAATATATATAGGTTCCTGCATGCAGCTCGAGATGAAGAGGAGACGATAAACATCATCATCCAAGTCGAGAAGGTTTATTCGAGTAGCCCGCGTGCTCACCGACCACCGCCAAATGGCCAGCACAATCATCAGCTACCAGAATAGCAAAACGACTGGCCCGTGTGCTTACCGACCACCTCCAAGTGGCCCGCGCACTTGTCAGCCAGAACCAAGTGATCCGTGCACTCATCGACGACTTCCAAGTGACCCGCGCACTCGTCAACCAACTCCAAGTGACCCACGTGCTCACCGTACACCGCCAAGTAGTCCGCATGCTCATCGGCCACCAAAACGGCGAACTAAGTGACCCGTACGCTCATCGGCCACCTCCAAGTGGCCCGCGCACTCGTCAGCCAGCTCCAAGTGGCTCGTGCACTCGTTAACCAGCTCCAAGTGGCCTGCGTGCTCATCGACCACCGTCAAGTTGTCTGCACACTCACCGATCACCAAAACGGCAAACCAAGTGGCCTGCATGCTCATCAACCATAATCATGTTACCGAAATGCATGAAACGAATTAGTGAGGCATACAAGTATATAAGTAACAACAAAACAAGTCAAAACCCAAAAGACTGAAATAGCCGCTGGCGGCCGAGTCGCATCGAAACGACTCAGGCAAGAACTAGTGGCTCAGCCCATGGCCGAGCCACCAAATAGTGGTTCGCGCCTGACCCAAACCTGTTCGGTTCGCTTTGTATTTTGTTCGGCCAGGTTTAAGCCAAAAATGCATTTTTGGGTTCTTGACAGGTTTTTACGGGATTTCTTCATTTCCAGAGGTTCCTAACTGCCTAGATATCATCTCCAAACATGGTTACATGGTTATTAACAGAAGATAAGACTGAATCCATCATTCTTATCTGAAAACCCCCAACCGAAGCCTATAAATACAAGCTTGGGGGCTCATTTCTCAGGGGAAAAATAATAATCAAGAGGGGAAGGTGTTGCTGGTTTTTTGAGTGCATAGCCATGAATTTCAGAGAGGGTTAACTAGATCTCGGCTCTCTCCTGTGCATAAAGAGTAGATTTTGAGAGATCTGAGACCCTTACCCCCTATTCCTTCGGATTTAAGCTTGGTCTTAATCCCGAGAAGAGCCATAATCTCGCTTGGTCAAGGTTACCGCTGTTGTGATTACTTCCTTCATGAAGTAAGAGCATTGATTATCAATCTGTCAACCGGATCTGATCCGTGACTGTCCACGAACTAACGCGTGTAGGGTCCTGATTTTGCTTATGTATACCAAGTGTAGGATCGTGACCTTTAAGAATAGAGTGCGCTCTTATAAAAATCTGCGGAAGCTTTACACTTAAACACTAGAGGGTGAGTTTAAAAAGTATATTATAAATTGCAAAGAAAGAATGGCAATCTCAGAAAATAAACATCACAAACACAAGCATGTATACTGGTTCCACCTCCCCGGTGTACATCCAGTCCCCAAGCAAATCCCGCTTGAGATTTCCACTATGATTTTGAAAACTTACAAAATCAAAAGCAAACCTGACCAATTTGCAAGACCATGCAAATTGCAACACCAATTGACAAGACCATGCCAATTGCCACCCAATCTCTAAACCAAGAGATCAACCCTCTCAAACCCGAGAGAAATCCTTTTTGAAGCAAGAACACAATTGATCCTATAAGCCTTGAATGTGTAGTGAAGTGCTACAGTGGCTTAGGATTCTTTTAACTCTCTGAATATTGCCTATACAATCTCTAAGAATGATTGAAAACAATGCAATATCAGAAACTCTCTTTTTCTAAACACTGTAGGCTGTCTAAAAATCACAATGGATAGTCGATCCCTATCAAGCCCTGATAATGAAAGTTACAGCAATCAGACGACTTTCTGATCTTTGCATCGCAATTCTGAAACCGCTATAGACACGGCCTCATCTCTGGATGACTGATCTTGATGGCTGCGACAACAGCATGACTAATATGATGCTGATGAGCAGTGTAATGATTTTAGAAATCAAAGGTTGGACTTAGTTGGTGAGTTTGCTTGGTAGAGAGCTATGGGTAAATTCATCTTCAAACAGCACTGGATGGTTGATTCCGTCTAACTCACAACGAAAGCTACAATCAAATAGCTTTCGGGTCGACAATCGAAGCGGTAAATAGAGGACCTTTCATGTAGATCGAGAAGAGTTACAATTCGACGACGCTCGACAACTGATGAAGGCTCTATTCTGTAGCCTTCGCAACCAACAGTGAGAGTTACAATTTGACGACTCCCAATCCTATAACAGGCAAGGATCAATAAACAATAGCCTTCGCGAATGTTATAATGGATGAGGTTACAAGTCAACAACGCTCTCTCCAAACGCAGAAAGTCATTCCTGCGTTTCCTAAGTTCAAAACGACACACTTGTGTGTTCCTCAGCAGACATCGAACTCTGTAAGCCGCAGAGTTAAAG
>NC_033798.1:10982861-10999154 GCF_001876935.1 Asparagus officinalis
TTGATTTTGAGGGAATACAAGTCAAATTTTCTTTCATTGTCTTTTTACTGCAAATTTCCAACAAACAAACACTTAGCATGAAAATTTGGAAAATTAGAGAGTGAATATACACAAAATGTTTGATCTTGCAAGTGCAAAACTTAGTGCTTGTTTTCTGATGTTTAAACCTATTTATAGCCTCTGAAATGACATAATTTTAAACCCAATTAACGTCCACAAAACGACTATAAACAGTCACTTATTTAAAACCTGAAATCTGAAAAAACTGCATCTGTAGTCGACTACAAGTCATAGTAGTCGACTACACTGAGTCTAAACAGACTCTGTGAAGTCAGAAAATTGCTCAGTAGTCGACTACAAGGCATAGTAGTCGACTACACTGTAAACTCAGATTCTAGAATTTTTCTGTTTAGTATTTTGACTGTAATTTTCTCATCCGATATCGGAATGAGGTAATTTAAGATTCGTTGGAAAGCTCTTGAAGAGACCTACAACTTTTATCTTTTAAGTTTTTCTAGATTCTAATTGTTACGGGGTATAAATAAAATATTTTAAGACTCACTCAATATCTATAAACTCTAATGGCTAACATAGGGGATTTCTATTGTTAACCAACACACTAAGCATTTGTTAGTGTGTTATAACACTATGTGTGTGCATGTGTGTGAGTGATCAAGGCTTGTACAAATTTCTAAGCAAAGAAAATATAAAATTACATTTTGAAAATAAAGTATATCTTCTTCTTTGCTTCATTTTGCCTTGAACTCATCTATGTCTTGAGTATCTCTTTGAATATAATTATTGATATAGCTCTGATACTGCAAAACAAATGTTAGCACATAATACACACAACATATAATATTTGTTATCATCAAAACAAACTAATCTTGGGGTCAAGATTCCTTACATTCTCCCCATTTTTTATGATGACAAATATATGTTATTAAGATATAAAAATTTTAATCCCCCTGCATAAAATCATTAAATAAAATCTTTTACTCCCCCTGCATCAAAGCATTAGTAAAAAATTTAAAATTTTCTATTATATAACTCTCCCCTTGTCATTAGCAAAAAGAAATAAACATAATTCTAGTTAAAATTTTCTTTTCCCGGGTACCTTAATAAAAATATTTAGCACTTTGGTACCCTTTTATATTATATCATTAGGATTAGCCCTTAGGAATCCAAATCCACTTAGAATTTGGTTTTCATTTATTAACATAAGTGTAATTCTTTGAATTTCAAACTTCATACATATAAGATGAAATATAATCATTCCTATCATGAATATTCAAATTCTTAGGAATCCATATATACTTATTTTTTTTAGCATGAATATTCTTATTATTATTCTTCAAAACATAATCATTCTTTGTAAAATACTTAGGAACAAATCCAATGCCAAAATGTTTGTTTGAAGATTTTTGAAATGAGAGCAAATTATTCAAATTCTCTTTACTTTTATTGAATTTACTAACATTCAAACATATATCATCATATTTTAATTTAATAGAAGAAATATCTTTATCTAAAACATTAATGCGGATTTTTAAATCATTGCATTCTGATTTTAGATAAACATTCTCATTAGTCAAAATATGATTTTCTTTAAGCAAGGATTTATTTTCCTCTTTCAATTCAATTACTTGAGAATTAGAAATAGTAGAAGAATTAAAATCAGAAATTTCTTCAAGTAATCTTTTATTTTCACCTTTAAGAAAATTATGTGAAGCCTTTAATCTCAAAAATGTTTCATATAATTCATTGAAAGCATCTAATAATTCTTCATTATTGCATACCTCATCTTCTTGTGCCATGAAGCACATGTGAGTGGATTCCTCTTTTTGTTCTTTCATTTTGAATAACTCAAACCTGTGCACAAGAACAGATATTTTAGATTCTTTAACTTTATTTGTACCTTTGTGTGTTACCTCTAATGTATGCCAAATTTGATGGGCTGAATTGCAAGTAGAGACGCGATTGAACTCGTTCTTGTCCAAAGCACAAAATAGAGCATTCATTGCTTTTGAGTCCAAATTCACTTTAGTCCTTTGAACAACTAACCATTCGGTATATGGAGTGGTTGGCTTTGTGAATTCGGTCTCTACAATGTTCCAAAGGTCGTAGCCAAGAGATTGGAGGTAGATCTTCATCCGACACTTCCAATAGTTGTAGTTCGTGCCATCGAATAGAGGTGGTCGCTGTGTGGAATATCCCTCTTTGAATTGTGATGTATTTGTTGATGCCATCTTTCACCTTGCTCTGATACCAAATGTAGGGTCCTGATTTTGCTTATGTATACCAAGTATAGGATCGTGACCCTTAAGAATAGAGTGCGCTCTTATAAAAATCTACGGAAGCTTTACACTTAAACACTAGAGGGTGAGTTTGCAAAGTATATTATAAATTGCAAAGAAAGAATGGCAATCTCAGAAAATAAACATCCAGTCCCCAAGCATGTATACTGGTTCCACCTCCCCGGTGTACATCCAGTCCCCAAGCAAATCCCGCTTGAGATTTTCACTATGATTTTGAAAACTTACAAAATCAAAAGCAAACCTGACCAATTTGCAAGACCATGTAAATTGCAACACCAATTGATAAGACCATGCCAATTGCTACCCAATCTCTAAACCAAGAGATCAACCCTCTCAAACCCGAGAGAAATCCTTTTTGAAGCAAGAACACAATTGATCCTATAAGCCTTGAATGTGTAGTGAAGTGCTGCAGTGGCTTAGGATTATTTTAACTCTCTGATTATTGCCTATACAATCTCTAAGAATGATTGAATCCAAGGCAATATCAGAAACTCTCTTTTTCTAAACACTTAGCATGAAAATCTGGAAAATTAGAGAGTGAATATACACAAAATGTTTGATCTTGCAAGTGTAAAACTTGGTTGTTGTTTTCTGATGTTTAAACCTATTTATAGCCTCTGAAATGACATAATTTTAAACCCAATTAACGTCCACAAAACGACTATAAACAGTCACTTATTTTAAACATAGAATCTGGAAAAACTGCATCTGTAGTCGACTACAAGTCATAGTAGTCGACTACACTGAGTTTAAACAGACTCTGTGAAGTCAGAAAATTGCTCAGTAGTAGACTACAAGGCATAGTAGTCGACTACACTGTAAACTCAGATTCTAGAATTTTTCTATTTAGTATTTTGACTATAACTTTCTCATCCGATATCGGAATGAGGTGATTTAAGATTAGTTGGAAAGCTCTTGAAGAGACCTACAACTTTTATCTTTTGAGTTTTTCCAGATTCTAATTGTTATGGGGTATAAATAAAATATTTTAAGACTCACTCAATATCTATAAACTCTAATGGCTAACATAGGGGATTTCTATTGTTAACCAACACACTAAGCATGTGTTAGTGTGTTCTAACACTATGTGTGTGCATGTGTGTGAGTGATCAAGGCTTGTACAAATTTCTAAGCAAAGAAAATATAAAATTACATTTTGACAATAAAGTATATCTTCTTCTTTGCTTCATTTTGCCTTGAACTCATCTATGTCTTGAGTATCTCTTTGAATATAATTGTTGATATAGCTCTGATACTGCAAAACAAATGTTAGCACATAATACACACAACATATAATATTTGTTATCATCAAAACAAACTAATCTTGGGGTCAAGATTCCTAACATTCTCCCCCTTTTTGATGATGACAAATATATGTTATTAAGATATAAAAATTTTAATCCCCCTGCATGAAATCATTAAATAAAATCTTTTACTCCCCCTGCATCAAAGCATTAAAATTTTCTATATAACTCCCCCTTTGTCATTAGCAAAAAGAAATAAACATAATTCTAATTAAAAATTTCTTTTCTTGGGTACCTTAATAAAAATATCAAGCACTTTGGTACCCTTTTATATTATATCATTAGGATTAGCCCTTAGGAATCCAAATCCACTTGGAATTTGGTTTCCATTTGTTAACATAAGTGTAATTCTTTGAATTGCAAACTTCATAAATATAAGATGAAATATAATAATTCCTATCATGAATATTCAAATTCTTAGGAATCCATATATACTTATTTTGTTTAGCATGAATATTCTTATTATTATTCTTCAAAACATAATCATTCTTTATAAAATACTTAGGAACAAATCCAATGCCAAAATGATTGTTTGAAGATTTTTGAAATGAGAGCAAATTATTCAAATTCTCTTTACTTTTATTGAATTTACTAACATTCAAACATATATCATCATATTTTAATTTAATAGAAGAAATATCTTTATCTAAAACATTAATGCGGATTTTTAAATCATTGCATTCTGATTTTAGATAAACATTCTCATTAGTCAAAATATGATTTTCTTTAAGCAAGGATTTATTTTCCTCTTTCAATTCAATTACTTGAGAATTAGAAATAGTAGAAGAATTAAAATCAGAAATTTCTTCAAGTAATTTTTTATTTTCACCTTTAAGAAAATTATGTGAAGCCTTTAATCTCAAAAATGTTTCATATAATTCATTGAAAGCATCTAATAATTCTTCATTATTGCATACCTCATCTTCTTGTGCCATGAAGCACATGTGAGCGGATTCCTCTTTTTGTTCTTTCATTTTGAATAACTCAAACTTGTGCACAAGAACAGATATTTTAGATTCTTTAACTTTATTTGTACCTTTGTGTGTTACCTCTAATGTATGCCAAATTTGATGGGCTGAATTGCAAGTAGACACGCGATTGAACTCGTTCTTGTCCAAAGCACAAAATAGAGCATTCATTGCTTTTGAGTCCAAATTCACTTTAGTCCTTTGAACAACTAACCATTCGGTATATGGAGTGGTTGGCTTTGTGAATTCGGTCTCTACAATGTTCCAAAGGTCGTAGCCAAGAGATTGGATGTAGATCTTCATCCGACACTTCCAATAGTTGTAGTTCGTGCCATCGAATAGATGTGGTCGCTGTGTGGAATATCCCTCTTTGAATTGTGATGTATTTGTTGATGCCATCTTTCACCTTGCTCTGATACCAAATGTAGGGTCCTGATTTTGCTTATGTATACCAAGTGTAGGATCGTGACCCGTAAGAATAGAGTGCGCTCTTATAAAAATCTACGGAAACTTTACACTTAAACACTAGAGAGTGAGTTTGCAAAGTAGATTATAAATTGCAAAGAAAGAATGACAATCTCAGAAAATAAACATCACAAACACAAGCATGTATACTGGTTCCACCTCCCCGGTGTACATCCAGTCCCCAAGCAAATCCCGCTTGAGATTTCCACTATAATTTTGAAACCTTACAAAATCAAAAGCAAACCTGACCAATTTGCAAGAACATGCAAATTGCAACACCAATTGACAAGACCATGCCAATTGCCACCCAATCTCTAAACCAAGAGATCAACCCTCTCAAACCCAAGAGAAATCCTTTTTGAAGCAAGAACACAATTGATCCTATAAGCCTTGAATGTGTAGTGAAGTGCTGC
Organism: Asparagus officinalis; assembly: GCF_001876935.1. Lineage (NCBI taxonomy): Eukaryota > Viridiplantae > Streptophyta > Magnoliopsida > Asparagales > Asparagaceae > Asparagus > Asparagus officinalis. Next base: position 10,988,330 of record NC_033798.1, read on the forward strand.
AGTGGCTTAGGATTCTTTTAACTCTCTGAATATTGCCTATACAATCTCTAAGAATGATTGAAACCAAGGCAATATCAGAAACTCTCTTTTTCTAAACACTTAGCATGAAAATCTGGAAAATTAGAGAGTGAATATGCACAAAATGTTTGATCTTGCAAGTGCAAAACTTAGTTGTTGTTTTCTGATGTTTAAACCTATTTATAGCCTCTGAAATGACATAATTTTAAACCCAATTAACGTCCACAAAACGGCTATAAACAGTCACTTATTCAAAACCTGAAATCTGGAAAAACTACATCTGTAATCGACTACACTGTGTTTAAACAGACTCTGTGAAGTCAGAAAATTGCTCAGTAGTCGACTACAAGGCATAGTAGTCGACTACACTGTAAACTCAGATTCTGGAATTTTTCTGTTTAGTATTTTGACTATAACTTTCTCATCCGATATCGGAATGAGGTGATTTAAGATTTGTTGGAAAGATCTTGAAGAGACCTACAACTTTGGTCTTTTGAGGTTTTCCAGATTCTAATTTCTAAGAGGTGTAAATGAAATATTTTAAGACTCACTTAATATCTATAAATTCTAATGGGACTACACTGAGTTTAAACAGACTCTGTGAAGTCAAAAAATTGCTCAGTAGTCGACTACAAGGCATAGTAGTCGACTACACTGTAAACTCAGATTCTAGAATTTTTCTATTTAGTATTTTGACTGTAACTTTCTCATCCGATATCGGAATGAGGTGATTTAAGATTCGTTGGAAAGCTCTTGAAGAGACCTACAACTTTTATCTTTTGAGTGTTTCCAGATTCTAATTGTTATGGGGTATAAATAAAATATTTTAAGACACACTCAATATCTATAAACTCTAATGGCTAACATATGGGATTTCTATTGTTAACCAACACACTAAGCATTTGTTAGTGTGTTCTAACACTATGTGTGTGCATGTGTGTGAGTGATCAAGGCTTGTACAAATTTCTAAACAAAGAAAATATAAAATTACATTTTGACAATAAAGTATATCTTCTTCTTTGCTTCATTTTGCCTTGAAATCATCTATGTCTTGAGTATCTCTTTGAATATAATTATTGATATAGCTCTGATACTGCAAAACAAATGTTAGCACATAATACACACAACATATAATATTTATTATCATCAAAACAAACTAATCTTGGGGTCAAGATTCCTTACATTCTCCCCCTTTTTGATGATGACAAATATATATTATTAAGATATAAAAATTTTAATCCCCCTGCATAAAATCATTAAATAAAATCTTTTACTCCCCCTGCATCAAAGCATTAGTAAAAAATTTAAAATTTTCTATTATATAACTCCCCCTTTTTTGTCATTAACAAAAAGAAATAAACATAATTCTAGTTAAATTTTTATTTTCTCGGGTACCTTAATAAAAATATTAAGCACTTTGGTACCCTTTTATATTATATCATTAGGATTAGCCCTTAGGAATCCAAATCCACTTGGAATTTGGTTTCCATTTGTTAACATAAGTGTAATTCTTTGAATTGCAAACTTCATAAATATAAGATGAAATATAATAATTCCTATCATGAATATTCAAATTCTTAGGAATCCATATATACTTATTTTGTTTAGCATGAATATTCTTATTATTATTCTTCAAAACATAATCATTCTTTATAAAATACTTAGGAACAAATCCAATGCCAAAATGATTGTTTGAAGATTTTTGAAATGAGAGCAAATTATTCAAATTCTCTTTACTTTTATTGAATTTACTAACATTCAAACATATATCATCATATTTTAATTTAATAGAAGAAATATCTTTATCTAAAACATTAATGCGGATTTTTAAATCATTGCATTCTGATTTTAGATAAACATTCTCATTAGTCAAAATATGATTTTCTTTAAGCAAGGATTTATTTTCCTCTTTCAATTCAATTACTTGAGAATTAGAAATAGTAGAAGAATTAAAATCAGAAATTTCTTCAAGTAATCTTTTACTTTCACCTTTAAGAAAATTATGTGAAGCCTTTAATCTCAAAAATGTTTCATATAATTCATTGAAAGCATCTAATAATTCTTCATTATTGCATACCTCATCTTCTTGTGCCATGAAGCACATGTGAGCGGATTCCTTTTTTTTTGTTCTTTCATTTTGAATAACTCAAACCTGTGCACAAGAACATATATTTTAGATTCTTTAACTTTATTTATACCTTCATGTGCTACCTCTAATGTATGCCAAATTTGATGGGGTGAATTGCAAGTAGACACGCGATTGAACTCGTTCTTGTCCAAAGCACAAAATAGAGCATTCATTGCTTTTGAGTCCAAATTCACTTTAGTCCTTTGAACAACTAACCATTCGGTATATGGAGTGGTTGGCTTTGTGAATTCGGTCTCTACAATGTTGCAAAGGTCGTAGCCAAGAGATTGGAGGTAGATCTTCATCCGACAATTCCAATAGTTGTAGTTCGTGCCATCGAATAGAGGTGGTCGCTGTGTGGAATATCCCTCTTTGAATTGTGATGTATTTGTTGATACCATCTTTCACCTTGCTCTGATAGCAAATGTAGGGTCCTGATTTTGCTTATGTATACCAAGTGTAGGATCGTGACCCTTAAGAATAGAGTGCGCTCTTATAAAAATCTACGAAAGCTTTACACTTAAACACTAGAGGGTGAGTTTGCAAAGTATATTATAAATTGCAAAGAAAGAATGACAATCTCAGAAAATAAACATCACAAACACAAGCATGTATACTGGTTCCACCTCCCCGGTGTACATCCAGTCCCCAAGCAAATCCCGCTTGAGATTTCCACTATAATTTTGAAACCTTACAAAATCAAAAGCAAACCTGACCAATTTGCAAGACCATGCAAATTGCAACACCAATTGACAAGACCATGCCAATTGCCACCCAATCTCTAAACCAAGAGATCAACCCTCTCAAACCCGAGAGAAATCCTTTTTGAAGCAAGAACACAATTGATCCTATAAGCCTTGAATGTGTAGTGAAGTGCTGCAGTGGCTTAGGATTCTTTTAACTCTCTGAATATTGCCTATACAATCTCTAAGAATGATTGAAACCAAGGCAATATCAGAAACTCTCTTTTTCTAAAAACTTAGCATGAAAATCTGGAAAATTAGAGAGTGAATATGCACAAAATGTTTGATCTTGTAAGTGCAAAACTTAGTGCTTGTTTTCTGATATTTAAACCTATTTATAACATCTGAAATGACATAATTTTAAACCCAATTAACGTCCACAAAACGGCTATAAACAATCACTTATTTAAAACCTAAAATCTAAAAAAACTGCATCTGTAGTCGACTACAAGTCATAGTAGTCGACTACACTGAGTTTAAACAGACTCTGTGAAGTCAGAAAATTGCTCAGTAGTCGACTACAAGGCATAGTAGTCGACTACACTGTAAACTCAGATTCTGGAATTTTTCTATTTAGTATTTTGACTGTAACTTTCTCATCCGATATCGGAATGAGGTGATTTAAGATTCGTTGGAAAGCTCTTGAAGAGACCTACAACTTTTATCTTTTGAGTTTTTCCAGATTCTAATTGTTATGCGGTATAAATAAAATATTTTAAGACTCACTCAATATCTATAAACTCTAATGGCTAACATAGGGGATTTCTATTGTTAACCAACACACTAAGCATGTGTTAGTGTGTTCTAACACTATGTGTGTGCATGTGTGTGAGTGATCAAGGCTTGTACAAATTTCTAAGCAAAGAAAATATAAAATTATATTTTGACAATAAAGTATATCTTCTTCTTTGCTTCATTTTGCCTTGAACTCATCTATGTCTTGAGTATCTCTTTGAATATAATTATTGATATAGCTCTGATACTACAAAACAAATGTTAGCACATAATACACACAACATATAATATTTGTTATCATCAAAACAAACTAATCTTGGGGTCAAGATTCCTAACAATGCGTCCCCGGCACAAGCGATGTTTCCACGTAAACAACAGGAGATAAACTGTTGTTGTACTGTTTGACAAGATTGTATTCTTTTTATTTTCATTATATAAGTCGATCTTATAAAAAGATCTACTTTTCTCTTTTCTTCAAACTTATAATCGATAAACGGTTGTAAGGAGTTTGTTGGCAATGAAATTAACTTTTGACACAAACACGCTGGTGACCACATTGGGAGCCAACAGCCTCGTTGCCAAGGCTGTCGTGTCGTAATCGAAGATCAAGATCTCGGTTGATTCAGAGGTCGAATACAAGTTCGACGAAGCCAAGTTTGAGGAATATTTCTCCTCGTCTTTATCAAAATCCTCCTCTCCCTGCAAGTGCGAAAAGATCCCATCTTTGAAGGAGGCGTATTCGCCGATGAAGGCTTCAAATAACTCCGTTCACCACAACTCCTCCCCAGTCAAGGAGTTGTTCAATCAAGATACGCCAACTCTGACGAAGAGAGCTCGTCAGAGGTGACGCTAATGCCAAGCTCATCAAATTGCCAAGGTGTTAGAACAAGCAGATGGAGTTCGCTACTACGTAGACTTAGAATCTAGGAAGCGTCATTTAATCCAGTCACCTCAACGGCAAGTTGCTTTTACTTCCTCCAAATCATCGACGGGAGAATGAGTTCTTATCAAAAGAACTCGTTCAACCTTGAAGGAGCGCATCCAAAAGCGACGTGCATGTGCCACACATAGGTGTGCCTTTGTACGAAAAGCTTAAGGCATGCAGAAGGAAGAGGTGGCCAAAAAACCACCGAAATCCAAACAAGTTTGGGTGCCGAAGGACAAAACAGTGCCGAAATCAACTTAGAAAGCCTCTGATCCCGCTCCTCCTGCTCCCACACCTCTAGAAAAGCCCTACAACAGTGTGGATCTATCCAAATTTAAGATTCTGATGAAGGATCACCTGAATCCTCTACACAAAAATTAAGACAAAGCTCCGATGAATAAAACCCGAGTAATTCCTCAGGCTGGGGATCATACAAACACTCCCGTCAAGCCAAAGACCACTCAAAGGTGTCCCGTCATCTCTAAACAAACCAGGGCACCTCGTTGTACATGTTCGTGCACCGTGCACAAGAAGACTCCTGGCATTGATTGCCTGGGGGTTCGTGTTGAAGCCCAGGAGCTAGTTAAGACCTCACGCTCGTAAGGGGGTGGTTCTAAATGTGTGACTCCTGATGCAACCTTGGATCATTCAAAGGTGACAACGAATCATTCTGAGTATGTTAACAAGGTTCTTAATCCCCAAAAGAAGATGTGTCCATCAAAAGATAACGTTGTACTTAGGGCATCATACCAACAAGCGATTGATTGCTCCAATGAGCTGCACCATCAAGCTAGGGGTGTGAACAAATCCCAAAAAGAGGAATACCCCAGAAACACACTCTCACTATCCATGTGAGAGATTTATCCGGATAGTATTATTAGAATGTAGCTGCCCTAAGAACCCTCCACAGAAGGTCTTCGTATTCCAAAGGCTTTCCCCTGAAGCGTTGAAACCATGGTTGACAGGGGGTAAGTCAAGGCGTTTCCGTAAAAGAAAGTCAATCAGTCAAGATAACGAATTCCCTGAAGTCACTATCAACATGGTTGACAGAGAAAAGTCTGTGATTGCTTCAAACGGCTCTAATCCTAACTTTTCTCTGGGAAGAAAAGTCAATTTAGGAATAGCCCAACGGATGTCTTGGCTCTAGCTAGAAGCCATCAAACATAGGGTTGACTTAAGGATGCACGAAGGACTATCTTCAGAGGATGAACTTTTAGATACTTGCTCCGCAATCGCCTCCGATGACACAATGTCTAGCATGGGACAAGCTCGGGAAGTGTTTATGATCAATACTGAGCAAATGGCCAAAATTCTCGAGGATGCTCTAGCCAAGCTGGAAAAAGTATTCAAAATTAAAATAAAAATGATTATGCAGCAGATGAGATAAATACATGACCAACAGGTTTGGATTCTATCTAATCACATTATCGAATCTAGTCAGCACAACAATGCCTACCGGGCAGGTGGTGATTCATACATGGACGAACACCTCGATGCAGATAAACATCCCGTTGACCAAAACACTGAGAGTGTCCCCACTGAAGACAATGACGCTGGGGGTGGTCCCACCAAAGATGACAATGCGGGGGATGGCCGTGTTGTTCCTCTTAGAAATTGTCCAAAGCGTGATACAGACGAGGATGAGAAGATAAAGGACCTCGAGAGCAAAATTAATGCTCTGATGTCTGTTCGAGAGGTGAAGAAGATTGGTATTCCGTATCCCTATCCAAGAGAGTGGGGTCCAATCCTGTATCCAACGAAGTTCAATCTGATCAACTTCACGCCGTTCGACGGGAATGGCTCTCCCACTCAACACTTGATTTATTTTAAGTCCCACTTGGGTGTGATCTCTGGCAATGAGCCTTTTATGGTCCGGTCATTCGTTGGCACACTTCGCGGGCCCGCCTTCGATTGGTACCGTTTTCACAAGCCTGGAAGCATCAATGGCTGGGACGACATGAAAAACTCATTCCTCGGCAATTTCTTTGATGAAGACACCAAGGTATCCATCAGGACACTCTTTGAGGAGAAACAGGAAGATGAAGAGATGATCGATGACTTCATCAAGCGCTTCCAAAATAAGGTGATAAATTGTCGAGATCCAGTCACAGAGGACTTTATCCTCCAAACCTATCATAACAACCTATCTATTGATATTTTAGAAGTTACGAGAGTAGCACCATCCAACACCTGGAAAGAGTTGAAGGTACATGAAGAGCAGGTCGAATGCTTCCTCAGAAGGAAGAAAACCGAAAGAAGCCAACCGACGGCTAACCCTCCGAACTCAAGCTTCGTCTCCAGTGGTAAGGGGAAGGAACCTACAGCAGTTGTTGATGTTAATCAGACGTCAAAATAACAACCCCTAAGACAGCAAAAGACTTTGAAATCGAGACTCTAAAAAGAGTACTCCTTTAAGGACAAAGACATTCCAGCTATTTTTGAATCCCTCCTTGAGAACAACAAGATCAAGCTACTACCGATCGTAAATCAGAAGGAAGTTGATAATACTGCGGATTCAAAGTACTATGCGTATCATAGGAGGATCATTCATCCTACCAATGCTTGCTTTGCTCTCAAAAATAGCATCCAAACATTGGTTGAAACTAACGTCATAACGCTAAATTGAGCCGAATGCACACTCCGAAGAGTATACGAGTATAAACTGCTTCTCAATACTCCAATAGGTATATGAGTCTAAACTGTTTCCTTTCTTTCACGGGAAGTTCCTGGAGAGTACCATGTCTGGTATTCTTAAGGATAACCTGGCCATCCAACTAAGTACAATGTTGGACCCGGTTTAGCAAAGAAAGCTGGGGTTGGATGATTCATGTAACAGGAAGTTCCCGGAAGAATGCTATATGGTGTATTCTTAGGGATAACCCAATCACTATAAAGAAGTGATAAATGAGAAACTCCCACTTGAACTCCGAATGTTCAAGGGTGAAACACATCTCATTGCCGGGATCATTTCCACCAACTTTCAAGCACTCTTTTGCTGAGATGAGATTTTTTCACTTCGTTGGATTAATCTTCCCTCACAAAAAACTCTCATTGGTGTTGACGATTTACAATCTTCCACCACAAAATCCCTCCCTAATCAAATTAATTGACGGTGGGTTCACTAAAATTCTTCCTGATTTAATCCACTCAAAATCCTGTTGTGTCTGTGCACTCAACACTCCTACTATTAGAGTTCAGATATAATGCTTGGAATTATAGTCTACTAATATTTGATACTTATCAAACCCCTTTGTGTTAAGTCCTTACCACTTGACACTAAGAATCCCTACTGAGTGATTTTTGTAAGTCAATACTCTCACTGTGATTTGTGCTCCCACTCCTACTGTTTATCTCAGTCAAACCTTCCTACATTTAGGACCACTACCAAAATCTTCGCTCTATTCCTTCATGAACGAGAGATCTACTTTCAAATTGAGCGATCAAACCTTCCTACAGTTAGGATCATCTCAAACCTCCCACTCGGTCAAACCTTCCTACAGTTAGAACCACAACCAAAATTTCTTCTCAATTCCTTTCATGAACGAGAGGTCCACTTTCAAATAAAGCGATCAAACCTTCCTACAATTAGGATCATCTTAAATCTCCCACTCGGTCAAACATTCCTACAGTTAGGACCAAAACTATAATTCACTCTCGATAAATGAGAAACTCACCTTTAGTTCGGTAATTAAACCTTCTGACTGTTAGGATTATCTGAATCTTTTTAATTCTCGGAGCGGAGATCCTACTCTTAAGTTTACCTTTTCGGATTCTTGAAGTAGAGATTCTACTTTGAGTTACTTTTATAACTGGAGATAGAATATAAAATTCTTTCTCTTCAGCTTTGGGAGATAGAATATAAAATTCTTCCTCTTCCACATCGGGTTTGTCTTTATGCCAAGAAGATCTGGGGATAGAATATAAAATTCTTCCTCTCTAGCATCGGGTTTGTCTTTGCCCCAAGAGAAGACATCATCTTTCAACTCCAAAATCCGTGTTTCACACACATGGGAAATTCTATCCTAAATCCTAAGAAGGGATAAGTCAACGTCTGACACGTATTGTCGGTTTAGTCTTTCACCGAGTGAAGAAGACACCAGAATCCAAGTCTGGGGAATTCTACCCTGAATCCAAAGAAGGGATAAGTCAACGCTTGACACGCGTTGCCGGTTTAGTCTTTCACCGAGTGAAGAAGACATCAGAATCCATGTCTGGGGAATTTTGTCCCGAAGCCTAAGAAGGAATAAGTCAGGGCCTAACATGCGTTGCCGGTTAGTCTTTTGCCGAAAAAAGGACAAAAACTCATATATTCGACATTATAATAGGTTGTTATTAATAACACCATAATCCGTACCTTACACGCGCGTGGAATTCTATCCCGAATCCTAAGAAGGGATAAGTCAACGCCTAACACATGTTGCCGATTTAGTCTTTCACCGAGTAAAGAAGACACCAAAATCCAAATATGGGGAATTTTATTCTGAAGCCTAAGTAGGGATAAGTCAGCGCCTAAACACGTTACTGGTTAGTCATTCACTATAAAAAGGATAAAAGCTCATATATTCGACATTGTGGCAGGCCGTTATTAATAACGCCAAAATCCGCGCCTTACACATGCGGAAAACTTTATCTCGACTCTTAAATAGAGATAAGCCTACGCCTAACACGCGTTGTCGGTTTAGTCTTTCGTCGAGTAAAAAAAAATACAAGAATCCAAGTCTGGGGACTTTTATACCAAATCCTAAGAAGGGATAAGTTAGCGCCTAACACGCGTTACCAGGTAGTCTATTTCCATAAGAAAAATAAAGTCTATGTATTCAATATCGTAGCACTAGAGTTAACTCTTTTAGCATAACGTTACATACGGAACGGACTTAAACAATCCGCATGTTAGTCCGACTCAAACGGTAGTCGGTAAAGGCTCATCAAACCCATTGAGGGTTGAGGGTTTGCTAAAAATCCTATACATATGAGAGTCATTGATGCACCAGCTTCATTAGTTGGTCTCATGACTTGTGCATCCGACAACTTTAGGATAAGATCCATACATGCAGATTAATCAGCTTTAACAGTTAGTCCTACAGCTCCAACAGTTGGGATCGCCACGCTCCAATGCCTTAAGAACTTAAACTGTGTAGACTCCAGCAAACGTACGAGTATAAACTATGTTAACACCGGTTAACATGTTACAACAAAGGTCAACGTCGGACAATGCGTTACAATTAAGGTCAATTCCGATCAACGCATCGACAATTTTTCCAAAATAAAACAAAGGAAAAATTCTAGATTAAAGGATGATTCTAGGGAGTTCAATTGCAATCCAATTATGAATTCCCGATGAAGATGATCCGTTCAATGTCAACTCAACGACATGAGCTAAGTTCAGAAAGTTACATACCAACTTCAGTTCAAGACTTTAACAATGGTCAGACGATAAATGCAGAGCTAGAAGAACTTCATCTATTCGACAAAATACTAAGTAGATTGAAGACTGAAGAAGTCAAGAGCTAAAACCAATTAGAGGTCCTTTAACACTGACTGAAGGTGGGGGTCTATCACATCCAAAGTATTTCAGACTCTTATAAAGGAATAAGGCTGAAACACTTTGGAGGGGGTATTTGTAGGTGTCTAAAAATACCTATAGATTCTCGCATGTAGCTTGAGATGAATAGGAGACAATAAACATCATCATCCAAGTCGAGGAGGTTTATTCGAGTGGCCCGCGTGTTCACCGGCCACCGCTAAGTGGTCAGCACGATCATCAGCCACCAGAATGGCAAAACGACTGGCCCAAGTGCTTACCGACCACCTCTAAGTGGCCCGCGCACTCGTCATCCAGAACCAAGTGATCAGTGCTCTCACCGGTCACCTCTAAGTGGCCCGCACACTCGTTGGCTAGCTCCAAGTGGTCCGCGTGCTCACCGCTCACCGCCAAGTGGTCTGCACGATCATCGGCCACCAAAACGGCGAACCAAGTGATCCGTATGCTCAACGGCCACCTCCAAGTGGCCCGCTCACTCGTCAGCCAGCTCCAAGTGGCATGTGTGCTCACCGGCCACTGCCAAGTGGTCCGCACGCTCACCGGCTATCAAAATAGCAAACCAAGTGTCCTGCACGCTCATCGGCCACCATCATGTTACCAAAACATATAAAACAAATCGGTGAAGCATACAAGTCAATGAAACGATGAAATATATGTAACGATAAAACAAGTCAAAACTCGGAAGACTAAAATAGCCGCTAGCGGCCGAGTCGTATCGAAAGGACTCGACCAAG
>NC_033798.1:10999164-11036519 GCF_001876935.1 Asparagus officinalis
AAGAACCAGTGGCTCGGCCCATGGCCAAGCCACCAAATGGAGGCTCGGCCAAAACCAAGCCACCTAATGGTGATTCTTTCCTGACCTGAACTGGTTCGGTTCGCTTTGTATTCGGTTCGGCCTGGTTTAACCCAAAAACACATTTTTGGGTTTTTGACGGGTTTTCACGGGATTTCTTCTATTCCAGAGGTTCCTAACTGCCTAGATATCATCTCCAAACATTGTTACATGGTTATTAACTGAATATAAGGCTGAATCCATCATTCTTATCCAAAAACCCCCCAACCGAAGCCTATAAATACAAGCCTGTGGGCTTATTTCTCAGGGGAAAAAATAATTAAGAGGAGGAGGTGATGCTGGTTTTGTGAGTGCATAGCCATGAATTTCAGAGAGGGTTAATTAGATCTCGGTGATCTCTTGTACATAAAGAGTGGATTTCGAGAGATCTGAAACCCTTACCCCCTATTCCTCCGGATTTAATGTAGGCATCGAAAGTCGCCTATAGGTCTCCACAAATAGCTCAGTGTTAAGGAGCGACGATAAACATAACTGTCCGGTTCCCAGGAGTTTAATTGATGTCGGTGAACACCTGAAGTGAATCGACGAACTACGTGAACTGACAGAATTTCGGAATAACGAAGGTACGGGCTAATCGAGAGCCCCGCGATGTTTACAAAAAAGAACAATACCCTTCGTGTCTCATTCATTATACAGATGATCCAACCATTGGGGCTGATAGAACTCCTTGTCGGCTTTCCAACGCACTTCGAATCACTCAAATCCGAGTTCGGACGAAGAATTTACAGCGGAAGCGGACAAATGCACCACAACAGAGTGTCTCGGCCAAAGCCGAGACACCCTAGGGTGTCTCGGATTTTGGGAGACACCCTAGGGTGTCTCGGATTTTGGAAGACACCCTAGGGTGTCTCCAACGCGGATTTGGGCCTTTTAGGTAGTTTTAACCGCTCCGCAACCCCTCAAGCCTATAAATACAAGCCCCAGGCCCTCATTTTTTTAGATCTGAAATTTTGGAGAATTGGTGAAGCCCTGCCGGACTAAAGAGTGATCGAGCACTTCAACACAAGAGAGTTTCTTCGTCAGATCTACATCGCCCGCATCCGATCCTTAGTCTTATCCCGTTGTGGTAATTCTAAGAAGAGCAATTATCTCGCTTTTATCGAGATAGGTGCTTCAAGTTTCTAGATCTCCTCGCGGATCGACGAAGCTCTGGACCAGATCTGATTGCCAGGTAGTCCACGGATATCGACGTCCCCGTCACAGGCTAAAGACTCACGCAAGCAAGAGACGACGAACGGATCTTGTGTTTATTTTTAAGAAAGTTGTAATCTTTTTATTCTTTGTTGTTTGAATTCACTTGTAACGTTTAAAGTTTAATGAAATCAATGATGAAGGCAACTTTCGACAAAAACAAACTGGCAACCACAGTGGGAGCCAACGGCCTCGTTGCCGAGGCCGTCATGACGCAACCGGCTTTCAAGATCCGGGTGAACGAAGAGATCGAATACGAGTTCGATCAGCAGAAGTTTGAAGAGTACCTCTCTTCCTCCTCCTCCAGATCCGCCTCTCCAAACAGGCGCAGGAAGATTTCCTCTTCCAAGAGCGCTCGCGAGCCCTCAGGATCGAAGATCCAAGATCCCCTCGCCGCTATTGCACCTACTCCCCGCGACGCTCCTATGGCGTCTAACGTGGTCGAAGCTACAGATCCAGATCTCCCTTCTGCCGCAAAGTCAACTGCTGAAGGTGTTCCAACCTTGTCGAAGAGGGCGCGCCAAAGACGGCGTCAACGCCGCAAAGTCAACTGCTGAAGGTGTTCCAACCTTGTCGAAGAGGGCGCGCCAAAGACGGCGTCAACGCCTAGCGCGACAGTTAGCCAAGGCCTCAGAATCGATGGACGGGATCCGTTACAATGAGGATCTAAAGTCCAGACAGCGCCAGGTGCAACAACGGCGAACAACTAACTCCTCCTCTAAAGCGGAGACAAATGAATGGGTCCGCGTCAAGAGGACTCACTCCACTCTCGAGGAGCGAATCAAGAAACGCCGCGCGTTGCTTGCGCATGCCCGAGTCCTTCTGCAGAAAGCGGAAGAGATGCAGAAAGAAGAGACGGTCAAGAAGCCGTCAAAACACAAGCAGGCGTGGGTGCCAAAGGCAAAACCGGCGCCTAAGACAAAAGTGGACGGAATTACCGTCCAACCCAGAAAGAAGAGACGGTCAAGAAGCCGTCAAAACACAAGCAGGTGTGGGTGCCAAAGGCGAAGCCGGCGCCTAAGACAAAAGCGGACGGAAGTATCGTCCAGCCTTCTTCAAATCCAGATCCCGTTTCCCCTTCTCCCGCACCTCTGGAGGAGCCAGGTAAGAACGTGGATTCTTCAAGATCCAGGGTTCCTTTGAGAGGTCGCCTCGGCCCTTTACCAGAAGATCGAGGCAATGCACCTGTCAAGGAGTGATTGGGACCGTTGAAAGGTCCCCAAACAACAAACCAGACTGGGGGTCGTGCTAATCCCCCCAAGAAAGATAACAAAGGGAAAGCCCCTGTTACCGACCGCATTGGGTTGAACATAATCAAGGCGGTACTGTCAGAATGCTGCTGTGCTAAAGCCCCAAGGAGAATTTCGGTGTTCGAGAGAATTTCCACCAGAACATCCGAAAACAAGCCAAAGCGTTTCCGTAGGAAGAAGCCTGTCCGCCAAAAGGACGAACTCCTAGAAGTGTCTGCTAATATGACCGGCAGAGGGAAATCGACACGACACTCTAACTCAGACAACTGATGAGTTGTACTATAAAGCCGGGAGTGCGGGTAAGTCTCGAAAGAGAGACGCTCAAGACACGGAATCTCACTGTCCGTGTGCTAACATAATCAAGGCGGTACTGTCAGAATGCTGCTGTGCTAAAGCCCCAAGGAGAATTTCGGTGTTCGAGAGAATTTCCACCAGAACATCCGAAAACAAGCCAAAGCGTTTCCGTAGGAAGAAGCCTGTCCGCCAAAAGGACGAACTCCTAGAAGTGTCTGCTAATATGACCGGCAGAGGGAAATCGACACGACACTCTAACTCAGATCAGCTTGCCGAAGTATCCCAGCGCATGACTCGATTGCGGTCAGGGATCAATAGGCGAAGGAATTACCAAAGGATGCAAAAGGGACTTCCTTTGGAAGAGGAGGTGTCAGATGATGGTTCAGATTCCTGCTCGGCTATAGCGTCCGACGGCACGGCGTCTAGTGCAGGACAACCCTACGAATCACTTATGATCAGCGCCGAACAAGTAAACAAGATGCTTGAAGAGGCCCTGACTAAGCAGAAGGAAGCTTTCAAGTTTGAGATGGAGATGGCCATGCAGCAGATGAGAGAGATGCATGACCAGCAAATCGCGGCACTGACAACTCACCAAGGAGAACCCAGTCGTCGCAATAATCCGAATCAAGAGGAGAATGAACGGGAAGAGGATAATGTCAACATAACTACCCCTCCTGTCAACAACAATAACGGAGGCGGTCCCTCGGATGATAATACTTAATATATTTTAAGTCTCACTTAGGAATAATCTCCGGGAATGAACCCTTAATGGTGCGGTCATTCGTTGGCACTCTTCGCGGAGCAGCCTTCGATTGGTATCGTCGCCTCAAACCGGGGAGTATCAGCAGTTAGGACGACATGGAGGATATGTTTCTAACGAACTTCTTCGACGACGACACCGAGATCTCAATCGGCACTCTATTTGATGAGAAGCAGAAGAATGGTGAGACAGTCGAAAACTTCATGAAGAGATTCCGAAATAAAGCAATGAATTGCAGGGATCCGATCAGCGAAGATTTCATCCTCGAGACCTGTCATAATAATCTTTCATTGGATATCCTTGAAGCCATGGGAATGGCACCGCCAAAGACCTGGAAAGATTTGAAGGTGCAAGGAGAACGAGCCGAACGATTCCTTAAAAGGAAGAAGGTGGAAAGGGGCCAAATAGCAAATAACGCTCCGCAACAGAACTTTGTCCCTAAGGGTAAGGGAAAAGCACATGCGAATGCTGTGGACACGAATCAAACATTCGAGGTGCAAGCATAACCGCAACAACAGTAACAAAAGGCGCCTCAACAATCAAGATGGCAACAGCAGCCCCAGAAGCCAAAAGCCTCGGAGCCGAAGTGTTCCCAAAAGTCTATTCGTTCAAAGAGGATGAAGTTCCCGGTATCTTCAAGTACCTCATTGAGAATAACAAGATCAAATTGCCTCCGGTCCAGGATCAGGAAGATGCTAAGAGAATCAATGATCCAAAATACTGCGCATTTCACAGAGCAGTGCACCATTCTACCAAGGCATGCTATGCCCTCAAAGATAAGATCCAAGCTTTGATCGACGTCGGGGTCATTACTATGAAGCAACCTAAGGAGAAGAAGGTGGGTGCAAATACAGTATCGATTAGTTTCGGTTCTGTTCCCTTGAACTGGTTCCAGCATGAGCCAGTAATAAATGCAGCAGTAAAGACCGTGAACGATGATCCTCACAAACAGCACCAGAAAGGACTTGTACCGCACACAGCCCCGAATGGTGAGATTCTTTGGGTTCATCCAGATTTGATTGGAGACCAACAATGGACTGGAGCCTCTTCCAAGAAAAGGTCAAAAGGAAAAGGTAAGTCTTGTTATGGAGCTTTTGCTATTCCAGGAGAAGACGACGAGGAAATTCCAGCCTTCCCGCTTTCTGAAGACGAACATGAGGCCTTTGTAACCCGGAGCGGGAATGAATATCACTATAAATATCCGAATGCTTCTGAGCAACTGGGAGTAAACAAAACCGTTCCCTCAAAGACGCTGGTAGAACTGGGAATTGTCGCAACTCCCCCAACACCTGTAGCTACGGAGAAAGTCCAGCAAAAGGAGAAAGGGAAAGAACCTCTACGCCAAGAAGTCCAAAACCCGAGGCAGTCTCGATTCAGCCTCTACACCAGGAAGTCCAAAACCCGAGGCAGTCTCGATTCAATCATCCGATTGGGAAAGACAAACCGGGAAAGGTAAGCTCTACGCCCCATTTTGACATCATGGCGCAGTTAGCTAATATACCAGCTAGGATAACCCTGTAGGAATTGTTGCGTCTTTCAAAAGACACGAGGAAAGCATTGCAGGAAGCCTTGAGCGACTCCGAAGCTTTCTTGACTCGAATCAAGCCGTCTTCTGGAGAATCGGAGCCATCAGTTCAACACTGTAATCTCGCGGCACACCATTTTCCATGCATTTCCTTCACCAAAGAAGACATGCAGACGAAGAATTCAAAGCACGATCGGCCTCTGTACTTCACCGGCCACATTGGCTCCAGCGTTGTTAACCGGATCCAAGTTGATCCGGGTTCCGCTGTTAGTATCATACCATTCCGATTGATGCATAATCTCGGAATACCAGCAAGTAAGCTAGCGTCCACGGGCACTACGATCTACGGATTCAACACCAGTGGGTCCAGACCCTTGGGAAAGATTCGAATAAAGTGTCAGATCGGAGACTTAAAGTCGGAAGTTACCTGCTACGTGATTGACGCGGAAACATCCTATAATTTACTGTTGGGTCGACCTTGGATCCACGGCAATCTTATAGTCCCGTCAACTCTTCATCAATGCCTCAAATATGTGGACACAAATAATGAAGTCAAGTCGGTGGTCGCGGATAAGCAACCGTTTAAGGGATTGAAGAACTATTTCACTGATTCCCTTTTATACGGTGCTGAGTCCCATACTGAACCATCGGCCCAAGGAACGGACAGTGGGGATGAAGCTGACACCGAAGCTGGGTTTGATTACGATGGTGGTTTTGTACTTAATGACATTGTACCCATTGTAATTAATCTTGATGATGATGAATCATCAGAAAGTAGTTGTAACTGGCAACTTGCCGAAGAACTATCAATAAACGATGATTTAGAGTACTCTATGTGTCTGGGTAATATTACTAAAGAATTGTATGATAACCCTGAATTGTATTTGCCACTTCAATCATTTTGTCTGACGAAAAAATAGGTACATGATACGTGCGGAGCAACACTTGTCATTCCCGCAGGGATAGGGGGTGGAAAGGAAGTCGTCTACGGTAAAGGAAGAAAATCTCCGATACCCGACCACTTCTTGGAAGAGGAAGACGATGAAGATAAACCTGCTCCTCATCTATTTAAATATAACGCAAAAGCGCGCGATCTAATGGAGAAGTATGGATATGACTTCACACTCGGAGAAGGTATTTGCTTTGGTCGAGGTCCACGAGTTCCACCTCGAATGGCCTATGTACCAAAAGGAAAACCTAACGACTATTATCGCCATAAAAGAGGTTTAGGCTATATCTCCTCATCCGACGACGAATGTTGCTGGCAAGTCATTGATCAAATTGCTAACAAAGCTAGAAACGGATACTCTTCTGATTCTTCAGCTTGGGATTCCGACACTAGTATTGGTGAAGTGTTCAAAAGGTTGATGTCGAACATGGTTACGGTCGATCCTACCACAATAGAGGAGGACGATCAGATGCTGACTTGGGAAGATCCTTGAGTTCATCACCTAAACATGCAGTATGGCGATAGGTTTGAGCAAAGGGAGCCTCCTACCGAGGATCAAGTACTCCAGGTGAATATGGGTAGCGAAGATAATCCGAAGCCTATATTAATTAGTGACAGCCTCCCGCCGAGTGAGAAAGAAGAATTGATCTCTCTTATCAGGGAGTACATCGATGTGTTTGCGTGGAATTACGAAGACATGCCAGGACTCGATCTGAACGTGGCAGTACATCGTCTTAATATTAAACCGGATGTCAAACCTGTCAAACAACAACAAAGGCGGTTTCGTCCACAAATGATGGAAGCAATCGAGGCCGAAGTTAAGAAGCTTATTGACTCGGGCTTCGTTCGGGAAGAGCAGCATCCAGAGTGGCTTGCCAATATTGTCCCAGTCCTTAAGAAGAATGGGAATGTCAGGATTTGTATCGACTTTCGATACCTCAACGCTGCATGCCCAAAAGACGATTTCCCCCTTCCTATCACGGATGTCGTCATCGACAATACGTGCGGGTTCGAGAGGATGTCTTTCATGGATGGTTTCTCTGGTTATAATCAAATAAAGATGCATCCAGATGACGAAAAGCATACCGTGTTTAGAACACCCCTCGGCGTTTTCTGCTACACTGTCATGCCCTTCGGTTTAAAGAACGCAGGTGCCACGTACCAAAGAGCCATGTCGAAGATTTTTCGGGAGCATCTCCGGAAGACTGTCGAATGCTACGTGGATGATTTGGTTGTGAAAAGTCATGATAAGAAGGATCACATTAAAGACTTGAAGACCATGTTCGACTTGATGCGAGCCCATCAATTGAAGATGAATCCTACCAAATCTTTCCTCGGAATGTCCAGTGGTAAATTCCTGGGATTTGTCGTCACCACCAAAGGTATTCACATCGACCCCGATAAGGTAAAGGCAATTAATGAATTGCAACCTCCGAGAAACCTCAAGGAGCTCAGAGGATTGCAAGGGCGATTAGCTTATATTCGTCGGTTCATCTCGAACCTCTCAGGAAAATGCCAACCATTCTCTAAGCTCACAAAGAAGGGCGTATCTTTCGTATGGGATGACGCTTGTCAAAAGGCATTCGAGAGTATTAAAGAGTATCTCTCAAAACCTCCCGTACTCGTCACACCGAAATTAGGCAAACCGTTCTTGATTTATGTCAAGGCGACGAGCCACTCATTAAGTGCATTACTTGCACAAGATGATGATAACGGTCACGAACAGGCGGTATATTATTTAAGCCGAACCATGGTAGGCGCTGAATCTCGATATCCTATGATTGAGAGAGAATGCCTCGCCTTGGTGTTCGCTATTCAGAAGATGCGGCATTATCTGGTTGGACAGACCATTTATGTTATCTCTAAGGTTAACCCAGTCCGAGTGTTCATGACTCAGCCAACGTTCATGAATTGGTGATTAGCAAAGTGGGCCTTACTCTTGTCCCAATACGACTTACATTTTAAACAACAGAAGTCGGTAAAAGGACAAGCCATCTGTGATCTCCTGGCAACTAATCCAACCACGGATACCGTCGAGATATATGACGACCTACCTGATGAGACCCACGAAGTCAACGCAACTTCGCACCAGCAAGTATGGCGTTTGTACTTCGACGGCGCTTCACGAGCAACTAATGTAGCGAGTGCTCCTGGAAGTCCTAAGATTTCTTCCGGTGTTGGAGTTGTCTTAGTTTCCCCAGGAAAACACGTTATGCCTCGAGCTTATTCGTTAACCGAACCGTGCTCAAATAATGTAGCCGAATATAATGCATTACTCATAGGACTCAGTTTCGCTAAAGAACTGGGGGTTGAATATCTCGAAGCCTTCGGTGATTCTCAACTGATAGTTAAACAGGTTCAGGGAGAGTACGAGGTCCGGAGCCCGGATTTAATACCATACCATAAGATGGCAGTGGAGATGGCAGAATCATTCGAAGGATTCTATATCGAACATATTCCACGGTTACAGAACACTTACGCAGATGCGTTAGCAGCATTGGCCGTATCTCTGGCACAACCTCCTGAAACAGAACAGTTTGTTACAGTGAGGACTCACAAACTCCTAGTGCCGATCTACAATGAAGATAGCGAAGAAGAGGATAGAAAGGAAGCACACTCAACTCAAGTTGAATTTGAACCTCGAGATTGGCGTTTTCCCATCATCGATTACGTCTTACATGGAATCTTGCCAGAAGATGTCAAGGAAAGGGATTCAATCCGACGAAGAGCACCAAGATTCTACTATAACACGGAGAATCGAACGTTATATCGCAGGGGGTACGATGGTTTGCTATTGCGTTGCTTATCGACTAAAGAAGCTGAAGAAGTCCTTAGGGAGGCACATGAAGGAGAGTGTGGCGCACACCAACCTGGCCCCAAGCTTTATGATCGCATCAGAAGAATAGGATATTTTTGGCCTTTCATGATGAGTGACGCAATCGCGTATGCCCGAAAGTGTCATGCATGTCAAACACATGCGAATTATATGCATCAACCTCCGGAGCATTTGCATCCTTCGGTTACGTCGTGGCCATTCGAGACCTGGGGGATGGATATTGTTGGTCCTATAAATTCCCCGTCAGTCAAAGGTGACCGGTTCATCCTGGCAATTACCGATTACTTCTCCAAATGGGCTGAAGCAGTTCCGCTCAGAGAAGTTAAAACAAGCAACATCATAGCATTCATCAAGCACCATATCATCTACCGGCATGGTGTCCCAAGACGAATCATACATGACAACGGTCCTTAATTCGTCAGCAACGCCTTCATCAGGTTTTGTGAAAAGTTTAAAATTCAGGACATATCTTCGACAGCTTACAATCCCACAGCGAATGGATTGGCCAAAGCCTTCAATAAGACCATCATAAAGCTTTTGTCGAAACTCGTGAAAACTAATAAACGAGACTGGGATGACAAGCTTGGCGCGGCTCTATGGGCTATCGTACCATGGTGCGCACACCGACGGGAGCGACCCCATATTCGCTAGTATACGGATGTGAAGCCGTTCTTCCATTGGAGATTCAGATCCCGTCACTTTGATTCGTTCTCGCGACTCAAATGACGACCGAAGAGCAACATCAGAAGCGCCTCGAAGAACTCGAAAGACTAGATGAGAAGCATTTAGAAGCTCAGCAGCATATCGAATTCTACCAGGCCAGAATCTCTCGAGCTTTCGACAAAAAGGTTCGACAACGAAGCTTCAAAGAAGGGGTTTTGGTTCTAGCTTTGAACCCAAATGGGAGGGACCATTCGTAGTAGAGATAGTTTACTCGAGTGGCGCATATCGCCTAGTCACCAAGGACGGTGACCGGCTTATGATGCCGATAAACGGTAAATTCCTGAAAAGATACTATCCTTAGTATCTTTAAGATAACTAATGTATCGGGAAGTTCCCGGAAGAATACCACACGTGATATTCTTAGGGATAACCCAATCACTGTAGAAATAATGAATAAGAAATCCACGTTCGAACTCTGAACGTCGGAATGTTTCTTCTTGTTATTGTCAGATTCTCTAACTCTCATGAGTTACTTTTGTGAGACGAGATTCAATCCGTTGACAGGTTAATCTTTCCTCACCAAACCATCCGCTGGTCAGATCGATTGACAGTGGATCCACCAACATTTCTATCCGCCAGTCATTAGCATTTCTCAGACTCAACATGTTAGGTCCTAATCACCTAACATTAAAGTCTTCCTTTGAGTGATACTACGGGTTGGCATTTTCATTGCTACCCATATTCTACTCTCTTTGCTTTCAGGTCAAACCTATAAAAGTTAGGGCCAAAGCCAAATTCCTCTCTCGATTCCTTCCATGAACGAGAGGTCCACTTTCAATTCGAACAGTCAAACCTATAAAAGTTAGGATTGT
The DNA here is from genome assembly GCF_001876935.1 of Asparagus officinalis. Lineage (NCBI taxonomy): Eukaryota > Viridiplantae > Streptophyta > Magnoliopsida > Asparagales > Asparagaceae > Asparagus > Asparagus officinalis. The sequence goes on from NC_033798.1 coordinate 11,009,583, forward strand.
TCCTGATCTCACTTAGTCAAATCTACAAGTAGTTAGAACTAAGACCGAGTCATTCCTTTTTGATAAACGAAAATCCGCCTTTGTTCCTTTTTCCACCAAACCTATAAAAGTTAGGGTTGAAATTGGGCTTTCTCTTCAATAAATGAGGGATTCTTTTGATTCAAATGACCAATCCTATAAAAGTTAGGGCCGTTTGAACTTTTCCGATTCTCGGAGTGAAGATCCCACTCTTAGTTTCATCTTTTCGGAGTCTGGGGGTGGAGATCCCATCTTGAGTTTCCTTTCCGACTGTAGATAGAATATAAAATTCTTCCTCTTCAGTACTGGGAGAAAGAATATAAAATTCTTTCTCTCCTATTTTCCAGTCTGTCTTTGTTCTTAGAAAAGACACAATTCTCAGCTTTCAATCCGGGCACTTTGTGCATGGGGAATTTTATCTCAACTTCTAAATAGAGATAAGTCTACGCCTAACACGCGTTGACGGTTTAGTCTTTCACCGATTGAAAAAGACACCAAGGTCTAAACTTGGGGAATTTTATCCTGAAGCCTAAGTAGGGACGAGTCAACACCTAACACGTGTTGCCGGGTAGCCTGTTCCCGTAACGAAGGCGAAGCCTATGTATTCGGCATCATAGCACAAAGTCTCAGAGAATTCACTCTCTGAACACAACGTTACATACGGAACGGATTTAGACAATCCACGTGCTAGCCCGACTCAAACGGTAATCGGTAAAGGCACATCAAACCCGTTGAAGGCTGGGGGTTTGCCAAAAATCCCAAAGTCTATGTCTAATACACATTGCCAGTTTAGTCTTTCGCCGATTGAAAAAGACACCAGGGTCTAAGCCTGGGGAATTTTATCCCGAAGCCTAAGAAGGGATAAGTCGTCGCCTAATACGCGGTGCGGGGTACCTTTTCCCTATAAGAAATGGTGAAGTCTATGTATTCAAAGTCATAGCATTAAGTCTAAGAAAAGCAATTCTCTTAGCACAACGTTACATGTGGAACGGATCTAGATCACATGCTAGCCCGATTCAAACGGTAATCGGTAAAGGCATATCAAACCCGTTGATGGCTGGGGGTTTGCCAAAAATCCCGTAAATCTTATCATCGCTGGGTTTAAAATAAATGAAGAAATATCATGAAGGAATCAAATGCGGAGTCTCTATTAATAGATCAAGTCAAAGCATACAATAAAAAGCTCGTTAACCCGAAGGCAGCTGACGGCTAAGGACATGAGACTCTAAACTAGAAAGCCTATCTATATAACTCTGCTCAAGTTCTGCCTGCAGGCCAGCTCGGACGGATTCTTCAGAACTGCTCAAGATCTTCACGACTTCATTCTTCAGCTTCATCAACCTCTCCTGTGTAGATCCTAGCTTCTCGAGGGCCTATCCACGAGAATGCTCTACTCCAGCCAGGTCTTCTGCAATAATAGTAACGGACTCCTCGGCGTGCCTCAAGGCCTCCTTCAACCTAGCCACTTCCTTGCGGCCGAAATCCAAAGAGCGGAGTAACTCGGCTCTATCTGTATCCTTCCTCGCCACGATAGCCATCAGCTGCGCAACTGAATGCTCATGTGACTGAAGCTCATTGCCGACGAAAGATCTCAGGTCGCGCCACTGTGCCAGCCTATGCTCCATCTGAGAGGACACGAAGAAAGATGCTCCGTTAGCCTTCAATTCCTTCAACTCTCGGATCTCCGACTCCAGAGCAGTAAAATCGGCAATGAAGGAATCAGCCAACTCCGGATATCCTTCTTCTCTAAACATCATCATGTGACGAGAAAAGGAACGCCTGAACTGATCAAAACAATATCCTCGATGAAGCAGTTTCTCGATCATGCCGTTAAAAAAGGCGGTAAAAAAGCCGAGGTCTGTACGGAAAATATCTCTGTCTGGATCGGTATCGGCCAAGAGGGCGCGAACATGCTCATATAGAGATGATCGAGATCCTACAAGTAACGGTGTGGAAAGTTAAGAGATCATCAAATGCGATAAGAAAACTTAAGGGCAAATTCTGAGCATACCAACGCCAGTGGAGGTCCCCTCGGATTGAGGTCTGATAGGCTCCGAGATAACGGCAGGAGTAGTCATGGAGGGTATATCAACACCTGTAGGCAAATCAGTCTCAGAAACTGTAGTGGCATCAGGCACAACCACTTCTTTATTAGTCAAAATGAAAATTTGGACAAATAAGGAGAATCGGGATGATAAGGTCATCTACATACCTGTAGGTCCATCATCCTCAGGTACACGGGGAATGCCAGGAGTCATAAGAGTATCAGTCTCGGTGGCTGGTCCTATGATTACACCCATCTATTAGTCAAAAGTCAGACAAATAGAAAGGAGCACGATGTCCCTAAATCGTATGCGTACCTGCAAGCCCGTCACTCCGAGGTAAGCTAGATATGCCGGGAATCGATATTGGGTTAGTCCCAATGACCGGTACTGCAATATTAATCCTTTGTTAGTCAGACAAAAGACCAGGCAGAATGAAGAGAATCAGACATATACCTGTGAATGTATCACCCTCAAAGGGTGGTCCCACGGTTCCTTTGGTAGCCTGTTCGGCCAGCATGTCGACCAATAGTCCAACATCGGGCCCCGAGGAATTCGATGCAGAGACATACTCCTATTTCTCGAGACCTACATCATGAAAAGCCTCATCCTCAACGAGCTTCTCTGATGCGACATCTACAGAATAATTTAAGTGTTGGATATATATACAAGAAGATAGGGAATGAAGAAAAGCTCAGAAATACCTGCAACAGGAACAGAAGATTCCTTCTCTCTAATGTCCATGCTTGGATTCTGCAAGTAATCTGAAAGAAAGCGAAGTACGAAAAATAATGAATCCTGAATTCCTTAACTCTCCTAAATGCTACTCGAGGAAGGTATCATCGGAATTAAATGTACCTGAACATGGAATGACGGGCTCAACGCTATTAAGCTGCTCAGTATCAAGGTTCGTATCGACATCCATGGAATTGTTACGAATGGCGTCGCACATTTGCTGCAGGAAGCTATCCATATTATCAGAACCAGGGAATACAGGATCCAGTGGAAGTTCGCCGTCTTCATAGTATCCTGGAACATAAAACTTGGTTACAAATCCCAGAAGGTAAATCATCTTAAAGCAATAAGGACAACAAAGTATTACCTTCCTCTCCGTCGGCGATGTCTCCCAAACCCACTCCGTAGGGGTACCGACCAACGTGTGGTTTATGAACGGTCTTCTTCTTTTTCGGAGTACCAGCCCTCATAGAACCAACGGGTCGTTCGTGCATAGACTTGCCACGCGTCTCAACCTGTGTAGGAGCCTCGCTGCTATGCCGGGATCCCGCATAATGAGAAGCGAGCGACTCCTGCACATCGACTATCCTACCTGGGGTGATAAGAGTCAGGATAAATGAACAATCGAGATTGAGAAAGAAGGCTAAAGAGCATGACAAACCTGCATTAAGTTCTTCTGCGTCAGCGTCCATATCCACATACTCCTCCTCAGAGGTCTCGTCCTCATCATCAATAGGAAGGAGCTCTTCATCGTCATCCATCCTGTCTCTGCTCGAGAGGGAAGGTTTGGCAGGCTTCTTAGGTTTGGCAGGCTTCTTCCCCTGTTTCTCAGCAAGCTCAGCCTTGCGAGCAGCCATCATAGTGACTTGAACCAAGTGCTCAGACTGCAACTCTGAAAGACTCCTCACACCTATGGACTCATTGGCAGAAAGAAACCACTTGCAGCTGAGGAAAGTGATAAACGGCTTGCGTCTGGACGAAGGAAGAGCAAACTGGGCCCCAGTACAGCCCACCATGGTCCATAGCCATGCCCGAACACCGTCAATAAGCCCTCCTTCAATCTTCAAACCACGGTTCGGGTTCCCAACATATAGTTGGTCATAGCCGAACTGACGAGCAAAACGGCTAGGGAGGTAAGGCTCTATGTGACAGCGGTTCTTCACCCGAAAAACGAGATACCCGATGTGAATGTTCACTAACCAGCGGAAACAACCAACGTCGAGAGCAGTCCGATTAGTTCTGGGCTTCTCCTCATCAATCAGCACATCACCATAGCGGCCCGAAAAGCGAGGAAAACACTTAAAGAACTCCCAGCTCTTACGAACTCGAAGCTCTCGTTGTACATCACTGAATGTTTTCCCGAGCCATCTGCTCCTCTCCAAGAGCTGTACGAAAGGAACAGGGACATCAACAATGCTAGGCGCGAACATCAAGTCAGGACGGTGAAGAACGAACCACACCATCAGATACGCATAAGGAAGCTCGACCTTCACACAAGTAAGATCGGTCGACGGTTCAGAACCCACCTGCTCAAAACCGTTGACCAGATACCTAAGCCCACAATGAATGTAAGCAACCATCGCTGGGAGCAGGGAAAGCTCCCTCCTATAAGCTAGCTGGACTGCAGGAAAGAGCACCTCGAGAGGTAAGGCGTCTGACTGCTGATACGGAACGACGTACTTCTTCAACCAGAGGGCGAGATAGCCTGCTAGCAGAGTCCGGGGCTCAATGGACTTCTGTGCATGGCGAAGGAACGAACGAAACTTGGTTCCTGCAGGAAAAGCTCCCTCAGCACTGGCAATGGTGTAAGAACGAGCCTCAGCCTTCTCCATCAACTCATTAACGGCAGTAGGTGTCAGAACATCTAACTCACGAATAAGCTCGCTGGAATCACCCTCCAAGTTCTGGAACAAGTAGACAGCAAACTGCTTCAGGCTGATCTGCCTTTTCCTTTTTGCCTGAGAAGAAACCATGATCAGAGAAGTATGATAGTGGCAGGTGAGATCCCAGAGAGTATCGTACATATCGGGAGTATCCTTCTTCAACCACTCCAATTGCTGGTTCGAGGGAAAGTACTCCTGGTATGGGCAGTCCCCCATCGGAAGGCCAGAAACCTAATACATCTCATGCAAGGCCAACCCTAACTCTCCGTCGCTGGTCAGGAATGTGTTACTGTCAGGTATGTATGTCTCCAACAATGCCAAGAAATGGCGACAGCTGACTGGGAGCCCATACATGGTGGCTCGTATAGGTGAGTACAATCCACTGCTCTTCAAATCCTTCTCCCAGCGCCCCAAGACATAACTGGTCATGCGTGTCCACCATGCCTTGGGTTGTGAGGAAGCCCAACCATAGCATCTAAAGTCTGGTGGAGGTAATCTCCTCCTAAGATGAGCCAGACGGTTCTTCACGGTAGGAGCGGCTGATGATACCTCGCCTGGGGGTGCGGTGTTAAGACCCATAATCCCTGGTCGAAGACCGCGGATGTAATGATACCCAATAGAACCAGGAGTCTTATGTTGGGATGTATATCCACACTGAACTCGATCAGCATCATCGGTAAGACGCCAGGGCATCTGTCTCTCTACGGCCTGTCCCTCCAAATGAGTGAAAGAACACTGACGAGGAATGGAGGGAATGTACAGGAAAGCTCCTTCATCAAGATTCAGCCAATGCTCCTCGGTAAGAATCAACTTAGCAGGATCCTCAATATGATCTCCAAACAGAAAATTGGGCTTCTTTAAAGCCTGAGTAGAAACGGAATCTGCAGTAAAAGAAGCATCCGTAATCAGCTGGCGTAAGTAATGACGCCCCCCATCCCGTATCAAATGACAGGATTCGTCGGAGAGATCTCTGTCGAACCGAGGGAGTGGACCAATAGCCTGCCTGATGGAAGCCAAAGAGAAGACTTTCCCGCTACAACCAGTAGTGGCATGAGGAGGGAGACTGCCCGTGGGGAACTCGACCGCAACAAAACAAGGATAGAGTCAGAAAATCCATCTCATAAAAAAGCGAGATAAGATCATTCATGGGGTAATTGGAGAGACAATTTTGAGTGTCCTACACCGGAAGAACAGTATGCATCATCACGTAGATAACGTGATAACATACACCGAACTACAAGGTGTAAGACGACACAAGATCGCCCCAATATACCAGAAGACTTGAATTGGCTAAGCAAAACAAGTCCGAAACCTCAACCCCCGCGAAGGAGGGTGTCGGCCCTTCCCGATGTTAGCCTTCTTATTTTGATGATGTTTAACAAACAATTTACTTCTAATGTTGTTTGTCTAGTGTTTGTGTTTTTGTATTTATTCTAGGCAAACAACGTGTTGGAGGATGGATGGAATAGAGCTTCAATGATCATATCCAAAGGAGGTTGGCGGAATGTCGGTGAAGCAACATGCAATTCAAGTTAAAGATCAAGTTCAAGCTTCATCCGCAACGTGTACCAAATTGAGCTCATTGAGGATCACGATCAAGCTTGGGTAACTTAGTTTAGGATTTATATTATGTGTGTTAAGTACGTTAAGCTCAATATCTATACACACACATTATGTTGGTTTTCATATATATATATATAGTGATATATATATATATATATATAGTGATTAAGTTTTGGTTTCTATGTATATACATAGTTATATATATACATGCATATGTTTTGGGTTTTCATGCTTATATATATGAAATTATATATTTCATATTTTCTATTGTGTTTTTGAAAACATTGCATAGAATATGCAATTTTGTGAAAATATTGTATTCTTAGTTTGTAGACTTGAATATCAGTTTATACATATTTTACTAAGTCTATAACAACATTTCACAAAGTTTCAAAAGTTGGTTTATGTCAAAACATCAAAATTCAAGTATCTCATATTTTCATGTTTTGGACTAGTTTGTAAAATGATGATATTTTTCATTTGGGAAGTCCTTTTTCGAAACCAGTCATTGTAGCATGTTTATTATCATGTCTACAATCATTCCCCAAAGTTTTACATTTTTTGGAATTTATTTGATATTTTTAAACAGTGTTTTAAAAACAGATAAACAATTTTTCAGAACCTGTCATATCTGTTTTCGGTCGACCGCACCGGTCGACCGAACCTGAGGTCAAAAGTTCACTGGGCTGACAGATAGCTGTCGGTCGACCGGTCCGGTCGACCGATGAAAATTTTCGGTCGACCGACGAATTTTCCGGTCGACCGACGAGTGATTTTTCTGCTTCCAACGGCTAGTTTTTTGACCGTTGCCTTGGGGCTGTTTTGTCTTTTGCTCTGGTTTCTTGGCTGAGTTGTGAGAGGGTATAAATACCCCATTGTCTTCAACTCTCAAGCTAACTAAGAAATGTTTTAAAAGAAAAGAAAAGTTTAAGCAAGGGTTTAGGGTTTTACTGTTGTTTGAGTTTGAGTTTCTGTTGACAAAGGAGGAAGCTTTAACTGCAGATTGAGGGATTCATTCTCAATCCCCTTCATCCTCTTCTTGTGTTCTTAGAGAAGTTTTCTAACTCTTTTCTCTAGCAATTTCATTATTGATTTTCATATTCTTATTATTGCTAGTTTGTTAATTGAGTTAGATTTTATTTTACTCATTGTTACACACACCCACATTGAGCTTATAGTATTTGCATACATAGTATAGTTGGGTGGTGAGAGATTGTAACTTTGAGTTGTGCTTTCATTGTGTTCTCATCCATAGTAGAGAACAATCACTTATTGTATTTGTGCTTTATTGTGAAATCACTTTGTAATACACTTGTACACCGAGTGAGGAGTGTGTGGTGAGAGTCGGGGATCGTCCCAAGAGGAGTGGCGTCGGTTGACGTGCCTAGGGAGAGGTTGTAACCGAGCACTTGAGGAGGAGGACACGGGCTAGGACCAACACTTAGTGTGTGGGGTGTGATTACATAGTGATTGTATTGTGAGGTGTAAACGTTGTTCGGGTGAACGTAGAAAACCCGGTTGTGATAGTGGAGATCTCCTCGAGGTGAGGAGCGGGGACGTAGGTCGTGGGGACCGAACCTCGTAAACATATCGTTTTGTTTGTGATTGCATTGGCGTTCTTATTCTTGTTTTCATATCTTATATCGCCTTTGTGTATTGCTCATCATATTACCCTATCACTTGTGTAGATTGTTTATTTTACCCTTGTGTTAGTTCATATATCCTTGCTCATACATTTGTAATATCTCATTGCTAGGATATATCCCTTGTTCATATTGTTTATCCTAGCTCGGATAACTTGTTAATTAGTTTTAATTGGTATTTAATCGGATTAGATTAGCATAAGACCCTAATCACCCCCCCTCTAGGGTCTAACAATTGGTATCAGAGCTTGGTGCTCTTTGATTTAAGGTCTAATCGCCTTGAGTTAAAGATCCTTTAGCTTATTGTGCTAATCTATTTTTTGAGCTTTATTTGTATCTTGCTTGCATACATTTTCTTATTATGGACATACATTGTGCATCTTGTTTAGGCTATGATCCTGTTATTGCTCCTAAAATAAATAATCTCCCCTATGACCAATGGTGTTCTAGATTTAACATATTTGTTAGATCTAAACAATCCGATTTATGGGAAGTTATTGAAGATGCTTATATTATACCCACTTCGGAAAAATCTAAGTGGAGTAGCAATGATAAAAGAATGTTTAATATGAACAAGCTTTTGTTAGAATATTTGCTTAATGCCTTTGACTCATCCTTTTCTAACAAATTTGTTCATTTTGATAGTGCTTACAATTTATGGAAATTCATAGAAGCACATCAAGGCAACTTGGAGGAAATCCAACGTAGTTTGGAGGATTATTCTTCAAGTGAGTGTGGAGCATCATCATGCACACGGCCACTAGGTGATAGCCCTAGTGTGGTAAGCGGTTCGGAATCCGATAGTGATATATCCATCAATGAACTCGCTTGTGCATATGATAGATTAATGCATGCCTATACTAAGTTGCATAATAATTTTATAGATTTGAAAAGCAAGCATGTTAATTTGAAATCCGATCATGAGTTGCTAGGTTCCAAATTTGATATCATTGCAAAAGAAAATATTGTGCTTAAAGAAAACAATGACTTATTAAATTTGGAAAATGAAAAATTGACCTCATCCATTTCTAGCTTATCTCATGCTAAGAACAATGCCATATTAGAAGTAGAGAATATTAGAAATGAGTTTAATTCTTTTACAAATGATCATATATATTCTACTTCTAATGCTAATGCATATGTGCCTAATGATGAGTTGAATAATATTAAAAGTAGAATATCATCTTTAGATTCAACCTTAAACACATGCATTGATAATCATAACAAGCTTATGGACATGTGTGCTAAATCTCATGCTAAAACATCTAAACATCCTATTCATCATGCACACATGTATAGCAAAGTCTACAAATGCACAAATTGCGGTCGTAAAGACCATCTTGCTAGATTTTGCTATGATGGTAAAGGCCACCTTGCTAGATTTTGTTATAATGCACAAAAACCCATCAAGATTAATCATGTTTGTGCATCCCATCAAGCTTCATCATCACACTCACATGTACACACACGTATAGATCATCATAAACATGCCCATATGTACAAATGTGAGTTTTGTGGTCGTTTTGGTCATTTGGCCGAATATTGTTTTGATTTGAAAAGAAAATCACGTTTGCCAAATGTTTCTAATAGACCACAAGTGTTTAAATGTGATATTTGTGGTAGATTTGGTCATTTGGCTAAGTTTTGTTATGATTTGAAAAAATGTTCAAACTTGCCAAATTTCTCAAAATAATCTTAAAAGAACATCTTTACTTGCAAATGTTCCTCGTGCACATCCACATGGTCAACATAACCAAATGCATCCTCTTCATTGTACTTATTGCAATCGAATGTGTCATTTACATAATTATTGCTATGACCGGACCCGTGCACGAAATGTGCCCAAATGGGTTCATAACCCTAGGGCTTTGAGCTTCATTGATAGGGGTCATGTTCCTAAATCCTTTGGTACCAAGAGTTCTTGGGTACCAAAACAAATTTGATATTTAAACCAAGAATTTTAGTGTTTTTACTTTTCTTTTCTTGGTTTTGAAAATTATGCTTTGAAATTTTTGTATATGAAAACAATTTTTTTTTTTTTAATTGATAAAATCTTTTGTTTTCATGATTATTTGTTTTGTTTTGATGAGAGGTTTATATTTATATAACCCTCCGGATTTATTGGGTGTTTATTACCAAATCATGTTTACCGGATGCTAGAATGATTATATGGGTTGGAACAAGCTTAAGAGCTTGATATAATTGTTGCCTCTCTTAAAAATTGTGTTTTGATTTGTTGCTTTTGAATTCATTATAATTCACTTATATGATGATATTTATGTGTTTGTGCTTATGGATCATCTATTCGTGCTTTATAATGTATTCTATTAGTGGTTTGATCAAGTTATGTAAAGAAAATTTTTCTTTATTGATCAAACATTGTTTTTGAATATTTGGTTTAAATGGTTGATTTATGATTTCATTTGGTTGATTTGTTTTCATTCGAAAACTCTTTTTGCATGATTCTCATGTTTTTCTCTCTTTTGATTTCATAAATCTATTTTTTATACATGGTTTTTAGGCTTGTATTTTGAGACACCTATTTGTCATGACATATCATTATGTGTTCTCATTATCTCTTGGATGTGAGTGATTTTTGGCATATTATTTATGCATGCTCACATATGTTTGCCATGATATTCATTTCATATATTCCATATGGCATTTTGATAGAGGGAGCAATCCCTATATCCTTCTATGTGTTATACTCACCCATGCATATTGGTAGGGGGAGCTTTCGCTCTTTTATTCTTTTTGTCCCCTTTTTGATGTTGTCAAAGGGGGAGAAATATTGTGAGTATATCTATCTTGTTTGTTAATATGCATGTGAATTATAATTTATATATTCCTTTGTATTCATGCATATATCCTTTTTGTAAATTGTTTGTCATCATCAAAAAGGGGGAGATTGTTGGCCTTCTTATTTTGATGATGATTTACAAACAATTTACTACTAATGTTGTTTGTCTAGTGTTTGTGCATTCCTATGTTTTGTAGACAAACAACGTAGTTGGAGGTTGGATGGATTGCGCCATAACGATCATATCAAATGGAGGTTGGCGGAATGTCGGGTTGAAGCCTTGCAATTCAAAGTTAAAGATCAAGTTCAAGCTTCATCCAGGAGATTACCAAGAAGAGCTTATTGAAGATCAAGATCTAGCTTGGGTAACTTAGTTTAGGTTTTATATTATGTGTGTTAAGTACGTTAAGCTCAATATCTATACACACACATTATATTGGTTTTCATATATATATATATATAGTGATATATATATATATATATGTTTTTGGTTATTTCTCATTTGGGAAGTCTTTTTAGAAAACCAGTTTTTGTAGCATGTGTATTATCATGTCTACAATCATTCCCCAAAGTTTTACATTTTTTGGAATTTATTTGATATTTTTAAACAGGGTTTTAAAATCAGCAAAACAGTTTTTGAATATGTCAGATTTCGGTCGACCGCACCGGTCGACCGAACCTGAGGTCAAAAGTTTCCTGGCCGACAGAAGCCTGTCGGTCGACCGGTCCGGTCGACCGATGAAAATTTTCGGTCGACCGACGAATTTTTCGGTCGACCGACGAGTGTTCCTTCAGTTTGCAACGGCTAGTTTTTTGACCGTTGCCTTGGGGTTGTGTTTTGTCTTTTGCTCAGGTTTTTGGCTGAGTTGAGAGAGGGTATAAGTACCCCATTGCCTTCAACTCTTAAACTAACCAAGAGGGTTTTTAATCAAGTTTAATAAAGTTTTTAACAAGGGTTTTAGTTTGGTTTAAGTGTGTTTAAAAAGCTTTTAAGCAAATTGAGAGTTTGTTTTTGTGATTCAATTCTACAAGAGCTTGAGGAGATCATCTATTGGTGTTTGGGCATTCAACTATTCTCCCTCCAACTCTTGATATATTGAGAAGTTTTCTAAACTCTATTTCTAGCTTTTTTATATATTTGATTATCATTGTTATTAAGCTAGAACTACATTGAGTTTAGTTTTGATTTATATCTCTTTGTTCACACACAACCTATTGAGCTTATTGTATTTACATTCATAGTATAATTTGGGGTTGTGGGTTTGTGACTAAGAGTTGTGCTTAATTGAGTTCTCACCTTGTTTTGAGAACAATCATTTGTCATATTTGTGCTTATTGTGAGAATCACTTTGTAATACACTTGTACACCGAGTGAGGAGTGTGTGGTGAGAGTCGGGGATCGTCCCAAGAGGAGTGGCGTCGGTTGACGTGCCTAGGGAGAGGTTGTAACCGAGCACTTGAGGGAGACACGGCTAGGTCCAACACTTAGTGGGTGTAGAGTGTGATTGCAAGAGTGTGAGTTGTAGAGTTTTCGGTTAGCTAGAAAACCGAGTGTGTAGAAGAAGTTCCGGCTTCCAAACCGGATTGTGTTAGTGGATTTCTCCCCGGGAGTGGGGAGCGGAGACGTAGGACGGAAGGTCCGAACTCCGTGATCATATTGCTTGTTTGAGATTGTCTTTGGCGTATTTGTTTTTGCATTCATCTTACATCGTCAATTGTGCATTGCTCATTCATTTCATCCACTATCCTATTTAGATTATTTACCCTTGTGTTGTTTATATATCCTTGCATATATCTCTATCATATAGGATATATCTCATTATTCATATTGCTTATCCTAGCTTATCTTTCTTGTTGTATTTCATACTTTGCTAGGATAACTCATTAATTAATTTTAATTGGCATTTAATCGGATTAGATTAGCATAAGACCCTAATCACCCCCCTCTAGGGTCTAACACCCGAATGACCCGCGAAGGGGCCAAACGAGGGTGTACGGAACCACCAATATCCTGAAACCTCAATCCTCGCGAAGGAGGGTGTCGGTTCTTCCTTAATGACCCACGAAGGGATCAGTCAGGGATACAGAAATAAAGATTCTCACCCCCAAAAAAGGATACCGCTGGAGGGGAGGATGCTGTAGGAACTTCTTCCTCACTAGGCTCCGAACGGGAGCGACTCCTAGGAGGCCGAGGTCGACGTGGAGACATCGAAAATCTGTAATGAAAAACAGCAAGTCAGGTACAATCTAAGATGTGAATACACGAAATTTAAAAGGGAAATTAAGAACTTGAACTAAAGTCCTATGAATAAATAGGATTTTAAAGTTAAAGTCTAATTAAACCTACAAATTTCGTGCATGCAAAGCAATGATTGTCATTTTTGCGGTAAATTTTGGTGAAATACCCAAAATACCCCTCGTGTTCAAGGCTAAATTCGGGTCAAGGACACGCTCGAGTTGGGTCATGGTCATCATATTTGATCATATAGCACCCCCAATACCCCACAATTTTGGTTAATTTTGCAAATAAACCCTTTTTTGTAAAATTTAGCCGAGTTTGCACATAAAACCCTCAACAACTTTTGGTCCTCTTGCATAAAGCACCCCTTAAATTTTCGACCAAATGGACATGTAATCCAAATCCTAATTTTAGTCCTTTATTACATGAACACCACCTCAATTCTCTGACCAATTTTGCAAATAAGCCCCCAAAAAGATTTCGGCCCATATCTGCACATAATAACCCTCAATAATTTGTGGTCTTTTTGCATGAAGCACCCCCTCAAAGTTGTGGCCAAGTGGGTCTAAAGTCCAAGCCTCAAAATTTCAGTCCCATTTTGCATAAAGGCCCCTACAAATTTTAGTCCACTTTTGCATAAAAACCCCCCAATTTCGGCCATATTGCATGTTTTGCATAAAACCCCCAAATTTTGGTCCATACTCACAACCCATCATCAAGATTCTATCTTTCCACAAAACCCAACCTATGAGAATAAAAAGTTATGATCTTTATCAAAAAAAAAAAGGAGAAAGTTTTGAGAGGAAACTTACCCAAAACCAAGAAGCCTCCCTTGAGCTTGAGGATGATGAAACCCTAGCTTGGAAGAGAGAGGATTTTCGGCCAACCAAGGAGGAGAAAATAAAAAATCCGAATTTGGTGGAGATTTGAGATTTTAAATGTGAGAGTTAGAATGGGTTAAGGATTCTTGAAAGAAAAGAAACAATGGTGTATGGAGGGAAGGAGGAAGAAGGAGTTTAAAAAAGGAAAAGATTCTCTTTTGAAAATTTGGAAAGAGGGGGAAAACAAAAGAGGAAATAACAAAAAGGAAAGTTCAAAAGGGAAAACAAAAGAGGAAGCAACAAAAGAAGGAAAGAAAAGCAAAGAAGGGGGGAGTCTCGGTTTTGGCCGAGACACCCAAGGGTGTCTCGGCCAAGTTGAGACACCCTTGGGTGTCTCAACCCAGTTCGAGCCCCCACGAACCTTTTTTGAGTCCGAATCTACCTATTTTCGTTGGTTATCGGATACTTTGACGAAACCCACACTAATCAATACCGAGCGATTCAAAACCCTAGGGTCAACGCGGTCAACGCGTAAACCTAGGTCAACGCCAATCAACGCGTTGTGACCAAAAAGTCAACGTTCGAGATTCAAAATCCTAGGATCAACGCCGGTCAACGCGTAAACCTAGGTCAACGCCAGTCAACGCGTTGTGACCAAAAAGTTAATGTTCGAGATTCAAAACCCTAGGGTCAACACCGGTCAACGCGTAAACCTAGGTCAACGCCAATCAACGCGTTGCGACCAAAAAGTCAATGTTCGAAACCCTAGGGTCAACGCCGGTCAACGTGTAACCCTAGGTCAACGCCAGTCAACGTGTTGTGACCAAAAAGTCAACGTTCAAAACCCTAGGGTCAACGCCGGTCAATGCGTAACCCTAGGTCAACGCTAATCAACGCGTTGCGACCAAAAAGTCAACGTCCGAAACCCTAGGGTCAATGCCGGTCAACGCGTAACCCTAGGTCAATGCCAGTCAACGCGTTGTGACCAAAAAGTCAACGTTCGATGTTCGAAACCCTAGGGTCAACGCCGGTCAACGCGTAACCCTAGGTCAACGCCAGTCAACGCGTTGCGACAAAAAAAAGTCAACATACGGTGATCTAAAACCCTAAGTCAACACAATGTGACGGAGGTAGTTAGTTCAAAGTCAACTCAATGACACGAGCTAAACTCAATTCATCAGCTATAGACTCGAGACCCCGACGACGGCCAAGCGATAAACGCAGCGCCGGAAGGACTTCGACTATTCATCAAAGCATTGGATAGACCGAAAATCAAAGGAGCAAAGAGTTGAAGCTAACCACAGGTCCTTTATGCCGACTGAAGGCTAGACCAATCACATCCAAAGTATTTCAGCCTCCTCTATAAAAGAAACGAGTCTGGAACGCTTTGGAGGGGGTATCTGTAGGCATCGAAAATCGCCTATAGGTCTCCACAAACAGCTCAGTGTTAAGGAACGACGATGAACATAACTGTCCGGTTCCCAGGAGTTCAATTGATGTCGGTGAACGCCTGAAGTGAATCGACGAACTACGTGAACTGACAGAATTTCGGAATAACGAAGGTACGGGCTAATCGAGAGCCCCGCGATGTTTACAAAAAAGAACAATACCCTTCGTGTCTCATTCATTATACAGATGATCCAACCATTGGGGCTGATAGAACTCCTTGTCGGCTTTCCAACGCACTTCGAATCACACAGCGGAAGCGGACAAATGCACCACAACAGAGTGTCTCGGCCAAAGCCGAGACACCCTAGGGTGTCTCATATTTTGGAAGACACCCTAGGGTGTCTCGGATTTTGGGAGACACCCTAGGGTGTCTCCAACGCGGATTTGGGCCCTTTAGGTAGTTTTAACCGCTCCGCAACCCCTCAAGCCTATAAATACAAGCCCCAGGCCCTCATTTTTTCAAATCTGGAATTTTGGAGAATTGGCGAAGCCCTGCCGGACTGAAGAGTGATCGAGCACTTCAACACAAGAGAATTTCTTCGTCAGATCTACATCGCCCGCATCCGATCCTTAGTCTTATCCCATTGTGGTAATTCTAAGAAGAGCAATTATCTCACTTTTATCGAGATAGGCGTTTCAAGTTTCTAGATCTCCTCACGGATCGACGAAGCTCTGGACCAGATCTGATTGCCAGGTAGTCCACGGATATCGACGTCCCCGTCACAGGCTAAAGACCCACGCAAGCAAGAGACGACGAACGGATCTTGTGTTTATTTTCAAGAAAGTTGTAATCTTTTTATTCTTTGTTGTTTGGATTCACTTGTAACGTTTAAAGTTTAATGAAATCAATGATGAAGGCAACTTTCGACGAAAACATTTAAGCTTGGTCTTAATATCGAGAAGAGTCATAATCTCACTTGGTCAAGGTTGCCGCTCTTACGATTACTTCCTTCGTAAAGTAAGAGCATTGATTATTAATCTGTCAACCGGATCTGATCCGCGACGGTCCACGGACTAACACATCCCCGACACAGGCGAAGTTCCCACGCAAACAACAGGAGATAAGCTATTGTTATGCTGTTTGACAAAAGTTGTATTCTTTTTATTTTTATTGTATAAGTTGATCTTATAAAAAGATCTACTTTTCATTTTTCTTCGAAACTTGTAATCGATAAACGATTGTAATGAGTTCATTGGCAATGAAATCAACTTTTGACACAAACACCTATAGAACCCCCTCCAAAGTTTTGAAAACTTTGTGATTGACTGGAATAAATTTTTGAAATACTTTGGATCTCGATTTTGATCTTGGAGTTGTTGATTCTTCATCATGGAAGACTTGTTCACTACATCCGTTTCGAATGTATTATGAACTTGGTTAAAGGGATTTGCTACTCAAGACCCGTGCAAGGGTGAGCACCATGCTTTTGCTTTTGAAATGCAGAGGTGAGCCTCGCTTTTGTCTTCTAACATGGAGGTGAGCCTCGCATTTGTCTTGTGAAACGTGAAAGTGAGCCTCGCGTATTGCCTTTGAAACACAGAGGTGACCTCCGCGTTTTGATATTGGAACGCGAGGGTGACCCTCGCATTTTGAATTTGGAACGCGGGAATGACCTTTGCGCTTTGGTAATGAACACTTGTCATTCTGTTGAAAAGACTAAGTTCATGGGAGTTTAACTATTAGAGGTGTGACATTAACATAATAGTGATTTGGGGGCTTATCATCCTGTTAAAGATGATTGATAAATTAATTTTGTCATCAGAAGTGTAATATTCACTTGACGAGATTGTATACTATTGATTTGAATAAGATTTTGATGACCTATCTCTCTATTAAAGAGAGTTGATAAGTTAATTTTATCATCAGAGGTGGAGTGTTAACTTGATGATTTTTTATACTTGTGATTTGACCAAGATTTTTGTTAATTTGTCACTCTATTGAAGAGAGTTGATAAGTTGAGTTTATCATCATAGGTGGAGTGTTAACTTGATAATTTTTGTGCTTGTGATTTGAACAAGATTTTTGTAGACTTATCACTCTATTGAAGAAAGTTGATAAGTTAATTTAGTTGTCAGAGGTGTATTGTTAACTTGACGGGGTTCTATTACGGTTTGAGCAACTTTGTGGACTTATCATCCTATTGAAGAGGATTGATAAATTAATTATATCAGAGGTGTGATATTAACTTGACATGATTATGTTGCGATTTGAGCAACTTTGTGGACTTATCATTCTATTAAAGAGGATTGATAAGTTGATAGTGCCAGAGGTATGATGTTAACTTGATAGGATTGTGTTGCGATTTGAGCAACTTTATGGACTTATCATCTTATTATAGAGAATTGATAAGTTGATTGTATCAGAGGTGTGATATTAACTTGATAGAAGTTTATTGTGATTTGAGCAACTTTGTGGACTTATCATCCTACTAAAGAGGATTGATAAGTTGATTGTGTCAGATGTATGATATTAACTTGATAGAAATTTGTTGCGATTTGAGTAACTTTGTGGACTTATAATCCTATTAAAGATGAATGATAAATTTATTGTGTCAGAGGTATTGTGTTAACTTGATAGGATTGTGTTGCGATTTAAGCAACTTTGTAAACTTATCATCCTATTGAAGAGGATTGATAAGTTGATTGTGTCAGAGGTATGATGTTAACTTGACAGTTTTGAGAATTTGTTTTTCTATTTTAGAAATAACAAATAATCAACCCCTAGTCTTGACTGAGACTTAGTAGGTGAAGAAGGGAGCTTCATGATTTACATAGGTAATATTTATTGAGAAATTTTTCGTTAATTTACATCATGAGCCT
Source organism: Asparagus officinalis (assembly GCF_001876935.1). NCBI lineage: Eukaryota > Viridiplantae > Streptophyta > Magnoliopsida > Asparagales > Asparagaceae > Asparagus > Asparagus officinalis. The sequence goes on from NC_033798.1 coordinate 11,027,596, forward strand.
ATCACCTCTGTGATTAATAAAACAGCAAGATCCACTCGAGCAGACTAACTCTACTACGAAGGGTCCTTCCCATCTAGGATTAACTCCGTTGGGGATTATTTTTGTAATTGACAGAGGTGTTTTGTTGAACATGACAACTTAGGAAATTCATTACTCTTAATCCAATGAATTTCAAGTAACCAACCCCCACTTCGTCTTAGGAGAATCTGGTGCTGAATGACCAGCTAAGAAATCTGCCAAGGCTTTTTCTTTAACAGCCTTTGAGGTATAAATCACATCATATTGCGATAGAAGTATTGCCCATTTTGTGAGATGACAGTTCAATAAAGACGGTCTCGTCATGAGCATCTTCAAGGGATTTACCTTGGATGTAACGAACACCAAGGCTAGGCATTCTTTTGCCTAGCTTTTTCTGATTTATTTATCCACTGCTGGTCATCAAGTAGATCGGGATGGACCCATATTATCTCTCCCTTCGGAATAGTAAGGGGTACCAATCATTTATCTTTTTGACTATGTGTGTTAGTATTTTTTAGGTGTAATTCTCCCTTTTAGGGATCGGGATCATACCGATTGGAGCTTGAACTAGTGGGGGACTCCCGAGTTGGATTGAGACCATCTTGCTGGTCAATGTTTTCTACCTTAGCTTTAACTTTGAACCTGACAATAATTTCTTCAGCCTGTTCGTCTTGGGAGACAAGCTGTTTCCAAGAACGGCATTCTGCAACCCCCATTTGGGCTAGGAGGTTGGTCTGTAAGTCGTGTCGATAGGTTTCCAATAGAGTAAACTGTGTCATACCTGTCGGACATCGCAGAGCCACACTTTGGAACCTCTTGACGAAGGCTTTGATGGGCTCTCCCTTCTTTTGCTTAGCGGCAAGAAGGGTATGGACAGAGACTTTTATGCCGCCTTTAAAGAATCTTGACAGGAAGAGTCTCTCTAGATCTGCCCACTTCTGGATATATCCCACAGACAGTTTCATGAACCATTTAAAGGCAACCCCCTAAAGGTACCAATGAACAAACAAGCCAGTATGGCATCATTTGATATCACATTCCTAGCCTATGACTTAAATAGTAGATATGTTGGTTCGATGATCCCGTGCCATCAAAAGCTTGTAAGGTTGGAACTTCGAACTTTAGAGGATAAGGGGTTGTATTCCATTCGACATGATAAGGCCTAACATCTCCTTCATCTTGGACCTCGCATCTATTGGCAATAGCATTAAGATGGGCTTCCAGTTCTTCCATTTTAGCCAACTAAGAATTATGCTCATCCTCGGCATCTCTTCCTTCTTTAGAGGAAGATTCTATGTTGTGAGCTTCTTGATCAGAAGTTTCAATTGCTTTTTCCTCCCCTTTGATGAAGATGATCTTGCTCTTCGGGAAGATTTGTGCTGGGACGGTGAATTTGTTTTCGGGGACTTGTCCATGTCTGCGACAATTTGAGTCATCAAGACCCAGAGTTCATCGATGGCCTCCTGCTGCACTTTGAGCATGGCTTGCTGCTTAACAAGTCTTTTCATAAGATCATCAAGATGTCCTGCCATATAAATGGAGCTCTTGTATTCTGCAGAAGAGCTAGAAGATTGAGATTCTACGATGGCTGAGTGTTCATCATCAGACTCAATTCCTTTAGCCAACTTCTGGTAGTTGACAGGAGGTACGACTTTTTCGAGTTCGGGTGTGTTGATAGATTCCATCAGACTCACTTAGGATCTCTTTCAAGTTAGAGGTTTGATCCGTCGCTGCCTCATTGGAGCCAGGGATTGATGATCTCCCTATACTCACCTTGTTAGAAGTGACTCCAAAGTACTCTTCTTCTGAAGTTATCTTCTTGTAGGAACATCGTCGTTTACTAGGTAAAGTGACGTTTGTTAATCGAACGAACATTGATGGTTTGGCCGTATATGAGCAGCATTGACATCCCAAGAGGACCACAGAAATCAGTCGTTCATAATGGCACGAACGAGCGACCTTGTTATACCGGTCTTGTTCTCGATATGAACTCTCTCAAGTCTATTGCAGAGACTCGGGATGAGTTAGTCACTGAACGTGAGGTTTGAATTGGAACCTCATGCCTATGATTGGGCGGAACTGACTACTGGTGAACATGAATCTTAATGAGATGCCTTGAGTTCGTGGACTTCTTATGTCTGCCCATCAGTCTAGTCGCGCTACAAATAACCCAGTACAGGGGTCTCGCTGCCCGGTCAGTAAGCCGTGGGTCCAAGGGATGGCGCGCCCCTGGCTGGGGGGTCCGGGGGGGAGTAGACGATCGCTCGGTGGGGGTCGGGGCAGTGCCCCAAAAGTTCATAGTATACATCAGGTTCTGTATTTGGTTTTATTACTTGGGCCCAAATTTATTGTTTGAAATCCATGTCGGTCACCCTGAACGCAACTTGACACGTTGCGTAAGAGTCACATTTTAATACTAAAATGCGAGGGTCACGTTTAGGAAATGGGACGCGAGGGTCACGTTTGGGAAACTAAACGTGGGGTCACATTTGGGCATCTAAACGCGAGGGTCGTGTTTGAGCAATTGAATGCAAGAGTCGCATTTGAGAGTGAGGACGCGAGGGTCGTGTGCAACCCCCTTCTGAACGCAAGATTCACATTTTGATTGATCAATGCGAAGGTGAGGTTCGCGTTCAACATGGGCCTAAGGTCCGTGTTTTGGTTGTACAACACGCCACTGAGGTCCGTGTTTAGTATGGCTTACGTGAGGCTCATGCTTGGGCACATAAACGAGAGGTTCGCGTTCTAAAATAGAAGCACGGAGCTCGTGTTGAGGCTCACAAATGCGGGGCTCGCGTTGGTTGGAGGATCGGCTTTCTGAGAGTTGTGCTCATCGTAGAGACCTTCTCCTTCGTCGAGCAGCGTTCTTTTTAGCCTGATTTAAGGCTTTTGCAGTGACATCGCTATCTGTAGTGATCAAGTTAGTCACGGTAATAGGCCTCTTATGACCCTATACCTTTTATTTGGGTATGGGTGTAAAGCTTCTAACTCAATTGACGAGTTCAATTGGAGTTGAATCTCCCTCTTCTGCGGATGGGACATATGAATAGCGACATCCAAAGAAAAGACGTTCCTTTGGTGAGTCAAGAGAAGAAATCTCCTTGAAGACTTTGCGGATCTTACGCATAGCCTTGGGGCTAAGGGATTCGAAGGAGAGAAGCTCCATGTACTTAGCTTGATCGAACTCTATAGTAAGAGTTTCAACTATCGTTCCAGTGCCTATCCCCAGCGGAGTCGCCATATTTTGTTTGTTAGAAAATTATAAAAAAGTAAGAATAAAATTTTTATTAATCTTCCTAACTGACTTAGGAAAAAAATTAATATAATCTCTCACAATAATCTCTCTCTAACTGACTTAGAAAAAAATTACAATTTCTCTTATCGGTTTATCGATTTACAAAAGAGAAGGAATCGACGGAGATCCTTCCCTTTGTTTAATACTGGGTTCTTATTAGTGTCAAATGGGAGTTTGATTCTTGTATCCCGTTAACGATTTGAGCACGTAACTTCATGGAACTTTGTATCCTCTTCTTAACTTGATATCTTCCAAGAACTTGCGAGGCAAGTTTGGAACTCTAAATGAGTTTAAGAACACTAAACGAGTTTTAGAACTCTAAATGAGTTTTAGAACTCTGTAAAAGAGTTAATTTCAGAAAAGGGACTGATCCTTTTTAACTAGAATAAGCCGATCAGTTCTTCAACCGAAAATGGTTCAAAAGCCAAGCTTTCAAAGCTCCAAAAGCTCCAACCAAAGCCAATTCAAGAAGATCCCCAAAAAGGATCCTTTTGTAGCTGACTTCTCAGCTATTTATAGGGGTTTAAAGAGTGTAACTGCTCCCTTAAATCACTCCTTAATGAGAGTTTAATGCCCTTAATTCGTGCAAAACGGTTTTTGAACCGTTTAAAATGTGTTTGAATGGGTCAAACGCGAGATTCACATTCTAGAAACGACCCTCATGTTTAGAACTAAAAACACGGTAGTGAGCTCCTTGTTTGAACTTGGAATGCGGTGGTGAACTCCGCGTTTTGAACTTTGAACATGGTGGTTCTTGGAACGCGGTGGCGAGCTCCGGGTTTTGAGCTTGGAACACGGTGGCGAGCTTCGCATTTTGAGCTTGGAACATGATGATGACTTCCGCGTGTATCTTTTGAAGAGATCATCAACTTGTAATCTCTTTTGTTAGAGTATTGCAAGGATTGTCATCTTGTAATCTTGGCCTTTGAGTCTTTGAGATGTGAGAGTCGTTAGTTTGTAATTCCCATTTGTTGTTGTGAAATTTGTCAGATTGTAACTTCCATTATCAGTTGTTGTGAGAATCGTTAAATTATAACTCTCATTGATTAATATGAAAGTCGTCAGATCGTGACCTTCATCATTCGTGCTTTGTGGGGATTAGCTATTCGTAGAAATTTTTAGACAGCCTACAATGGCTAAGTGTTAATTATATTCCAAGAGATGGCACGTGTCTCAAATAAACTGCATGCCAACTCAAACCAACATCATGAACGTCGAGTCAAAACATGCCTCCACTAGGACCCTCCCAAGAGGCTGAATCGAAAGGCGTTCTCACTCGAGCCCTACCGCTAAAACACATTGCATTATCACTTGGTCGATCGAGTTGAGAGGCACCCTCATTCAAGCAGCCAAGTCAAAGGGCGTCATTTCTTGGCCCCCTTGAAAAACCAAGATGAAAGGCGGTCTTTTTCGAACCCGTTGGCGATAGCTAGTCATCATCGCAAATGTACGGCCGTATTCATCATTATTATGCCACGGTCGAAAGTATTTATGACTTATCGGACCTTGTCAGCACCTTACTCCCTCTGTCACCGTCGTATTAATCACAAAGGTGACTCATACCACCCATTGTCGACACTTATAAAATATTAGTTGAATAAGCTGATTGCTTAGACTCAGCCAAAATCACACAACTACCCTTTTGGATCTCCTACAAATAGGCAAATTGACTGCTGCATGAAGGTACACAACTTTTTACTATATAAAATAAATCAATTATACTTTTTCCCTCCACTTAAGATCAATACTGACTTGATCGTCAGTGGAACCCCTAAAGGACCTAACTCCGATTCTCTTACATATTGTTTATATACAGGATCGAACTCTCTACTCAATAATCAACCATCAAAGAAGATTGAGGGACCTTAAACTCTCCATAATCCACGCTAGACTCTCTTATTAAATATCTGACATTAACATGGTGCTTATCTCAAAAGCAGTCCAACTTAAGGATTTTTTTCTTTTTTGTGAAATCTACCCAAAAAAGCGGGTGGATTCTCTCCAAAGGATTCTCAAGCTTTCGTAAATACTACTTAGGTTTCTAATATGCAATTCTTAGAGATATTTTCTAGGTCTAGACTATGTTTTTTTACCATCTAATCTAATGGTTTGTGTTAGGTATCTTTTGTTAGATGATCTTTAACAACCTTACACGCATACATATATGAACGTAGTTTGTACTGAACCATAGGTATATGTGTCTCTCATAGTTCTTTTCAATTTGCTTATACAGTTGATGCATTGGAGGGAACAGGAGTTCCATACTTTTAGGTTGGTAAAATGGTCAGATTGGTATATTTTTTAGAGGCTTGGTGACATGTTGGTATATTTTCTTTTAGTTTTGTCAGATTGGTGTAAATTTTCGACTCCGACGTCATATAGGCCTTAAATTTGGCCGGAGTTACTGTTCCGACCAGGGCTGATAAGATTTTTTATAAAAAAACTCCCTGATCAAATACAATTTCCTACTCCTAACCCCCCTCTCCCTCCTCCTCCTCATCCTCTTCAACCTCCCCCTCTCCCTCCTCCTCCTCATCCTCTTCCTCCTCCTCATCCTCCTCATCCTCTTCATAATACATGTTGGTTCTGTTTCTGCATGTGTAGATGTACTTTCCTCCCATAATAAATCACCAAATATCTTCTTAATTTGTTGTCTTTTCAATTGTAAGGTATGGAGTTTGCTTCAGCTTTGTGTTGTTGCCATAGGTAGCGTAAATTTCGACTTCCCTTCTGCTTTGGGATTAAGTTCCCCAATGGAATGAGAAAGAAGTAAGATTTAAAAATATATATTTATAGTAAACTTCTGTGAAATGGATGGTTATGTAGTGGGGATTTGGGATATGTTGTTTTGAATGCCATGATGAAAGAACTTGTCGACAATGTATCTTTGTATTGCTTTATATATCGTTTTGAGACATTTTTTGATCTCTTAGCGCTACCAATTATGTTGCTTTGTTGTGAATTCTCTCATTGTATTGTGTGAAGCAATATACTTGGTAACCGGATTGCCTATTTTACTTATTTGCTTTGATCTTTTTTTCCTGATTCGTCTTTTGTACTCCCTGTGAATGTTCTCGTTTTTTATCTTAGGATTTACCGATACTTTCAATTGTATGAAGCTTTATGATATCTGTTGGCTGACTGATTGTGATGATATACATTTCATATACAGCAATCAAGTTGGTATATGTAGGTCAGCTCTACTTGCCTTTAGGAAAGATGTGGCAGAGATTGAATTGGTCCTTCCTGATTTTTATTAAGTTGTTTCTGATTTTTCATTCGGGGGTTTAAGGTGCGTGCAACTGTCGACATTAAGAAGCCAGAGTGTTTGTGGTAGGTTAGGCATGGAGGGAGAGGGGAAGGTTGAAGAGGATGAGGAGGATGAGGGAGAGGGGGAGGTTGAAAAGGATGAGGAGGAGAAGGGAGAAGGGGGGTTAGGAGCAGGAGATTGTATTTGATGAGGGGGTTTTTTACAAAAAATCTCATCAGCCCTGGGCGGAACAGTAACTCCGGCCAAATTTAATGAGTATATGACGTCGGAGTCGAAAATTTATACCAATCTTACAAAACTAAAAGAAAATATACCAACATGTCACCAAGCCTCTAAAAAATATACCAATCTGGCCATTTTGCCCTTTTAGGTCTACTAAACGTATGAAAATTTTGAATAAAAATTTTGAGTACTTGCGTTCTTACCTTCTAGTAATGATTACTTGCACCAAACTAATCCTACCCATAGCACGCTCAATCAGCACTAACTCCATCACTTAATATAATCCATTTTTTAAGAACTTGCACTAGTCTTGCTTTAATTGGAGCCCTTAGCACTCAAGATCTAAGTGACTGTAATGAGTATGTTTAAAGTCAAGACAAATTACTAGTGTGATGTTAATACATCAGATTATGGGCTCACGAGCATTTGACATTCTGTAAAGCTCAATTAAGTTTTATTTTAATCCTCAAGATATACTCATCCTTCATGCAGAATCTAGTTGTAATGATGACGATCTTCTTTGTGATTAAACATGGGGGTCTACTCACTTTCCAAATGAAATTAGACTCTTCTCCTATGGAGGCCAATTCAACACTATTTTTTATTAATCGAAGCAGAAGATGTCTAGAAATTTATTGACTAGATAAAATAGATACAAAATATACATTTACAAAAGAGGGAGAATAAGAGCTACGATAATAAGAAATATGAAATATTATAAGATCTAAAAGATTAATATCATTTTTCGAATCAAAGTGTCACATAGCTTCTAGCCAGTTGTCTATTAAGCTGTAACACATTATTGTCATATTAAAAGTAAGATGATCCTACAACGTTTGCCTCTCCAATCAAATGAGCAAACAATCTGGCGAAAAAAAAGTGTCTGTATTTCTAAATCAGTTTATTGCCAACTTGCTCTCTCTTATTAAGTTCATTCCAAATTTAAAATGGAAGATGATACAATCTTATTTTGGAATTGAATATAAATTTTCTTTGTATATTATTTATTTGCTGAAGTACCTCTACTGGTTTTTACTGCATCTCTATTGATTACTTTACGGGGTACTCCATCAAACCAGAAATTGAGTTTAAGTCCTGTTAAAAAAACTTTATAAAATGAGCTATATAAGGAAATGTATCTAGAGACTATGATGATGTTCCCTCTCAAATCCTGCATCTTCTTTACCCGGCCACCAACAAAAATAAAATAAAAAGACTAAAGGTTGCTATGTTTGTTTTCATTGAGTTTTATGAGAAGATATTATATATTAGAATTGATTAAGAAAAAATAAACAAAATTGTCCAACACTGGAAAGTTGATTCATTTTTTGATAGCTGCATTTTTGGGCTACTTCAGTTTGGGATTATCATCTTCAATTTTCATTTAATGTGCTTTCATATTCACATAACACGAAGATCTAAACAGCGTATGGTCAGCTAAAAGGGCCCATAAATTGATTTGCTTATCTTTGTAGGGTCAATAATAAGGGAAAATGGTAAATTTAAACAAAAGTACTATGATTCATGAACTTTGCGGGTGTTCTGCGCAAAACTGTTATATACCATTTTCATTCCAGAAAATTATCATGAACTTAATTATAGGAAATTTTCATGAATATTCGAAATTATTACTGACGATGCAGCAGCTTCCTTCTTTCCTTGCAAAGAGGAACTAAAACCTAACCATCTATATCTATACTATATATAAAAGAAGATTGACTTGTCAAAACTTTTGATTTTCAAGTTTGCCCTTTTAAGTTTGATAATTCTCAAATGTATCATTAGTTATAATTAATCATTCACTAATTATATATAAATTCTTATTAATTATGCACTATACTGGTTTAAGAAAAAGCAAACACAGTAACATTTTAATATGTAATATTTGGCACATATGTTAGGTTGGGTAATGTCCGCACCGATCAGGGTGTACTGCATGTTTGTGCTAGGAGTATAATTAATCATTCACTAATTATATATAAATTCTTATTAATTATGCACTATACTGGTTTAAGAAAAAGCAAACACAGTAACATTTTAATATGTAATATTTGGCACATATGTTAGGTTGGGTAATGTCCGCACCGATCAGGGTGTACTGCATGTTTGTGCTAGGAG
>NC_033798.1:11043084-11053891 GCF_001876935.1 Asparagus officinalis
GTAGGAGGACTCATAGTAGGAGGACTCAATTCAGGATCGGGAGATATGTTTTGCTCTTCATAATCAGATCCGGAAGCCATTTGATGAAAGGATTAGAATGTATAAATAAGAGAGTATAAGAGTATAAGAGAGGGTATAAGAGTATAAGAGAGAAGAGATGAGTTTTTGGTGTGAAGAAAACAAATGAAAACCCCCCTCTATTTATAGAACCAGCCCCCTAGGTAAATGACCAAAATAACCTCACAAAATAGCCGTTTTTTGACCGTTTTTGGGGGCAAAACGGTCAAAAGGCCAAATCTGGCCGTTGTGGCCGGGCCGGGCCGGGCCGGCCCGGTAACAACGGTCAGATTGGCCCTTTGACCGTTTTGCCCTCAAAAACGGTCAAAAAACGGCTATTTTGTGAGGTTATTTTGGTCATTTACCTAGGGGGCTGGTTCTATAAATAGAGGGGGGTTTTCATTTGTTTTCTTCACACCAAAAACTCATCTCTTCTCTCTTATACTCTTATACTCTCTCTTATACTCTTATACTCTCTTATTTATACTTTCTAATCCAATCCCCAAATGGCTTCCGGATCTGATTATGAAGAGCAAAACATATCTCCCGATCCTGAATTGAGTCCTCCTACTATGAGTCCTCCTACTATCAGTCCTCCTACCGAAGTTAATCCCGAATCCGGTGGCGACGAATCTGCACCAAGAGCTCCTAAACGGCCAAGATCCGATGTGTGGAATTTTTACGAGAAGATCGACGTCACCAAGGATGAACACGGTAGGATCCTCACCCAGAAGGCTAAGTGTGCTTTGTGCGGCAAGATTTTTCAAGCTCATCATAAGAGCGGCACCAACCACCTCAAACGCCATTTAGATAAACACAACAAAGGCCAGACTCCTCAAGGTGATATCCGACAATCTATGATTTCTCAATCCTCCTCTTCTGGTAGTCTCGGTAGTTGGAACTATGACGCTGCCAGAGCCAGGAAATGCGTAATCAGGTTTATCATTCTTAAAAACCTTCCTTTTAAATTAGTAGAAGATGATGAATTTGAAGATATGTTTAGAGATGGTTTTTATCCTGCATTTAAAAAATTTTCTCGTCAAACCTGTCAACGTGATATTTTAAAATATTATCAGCAAGAACAAGAAAAAATAATTTCTTATTTTAAAAATTTAAACTGTAAATTTTCTTTAACTTCTGATATTTGGACATCTAGAGCACAAACTGGATATTTATGTATCACAGCACACTGGATTGATGAAAATTGGCAAATGTTTAAAAGAGTTGTTTCTTTTATTGCAATAGAAGAGTCACATACTGGTGCTAATGTTGCAAATTTAATAATTGAAGAACTTATGAAATTAGAAATTTCACAAAGAATATTTTCTCTTTCACTAGATAATGCAAGTAATAACAATGTAGCTGTTGATTTTATCAGATCATCTTTATCATTGCCATGTCATGGTGATCTTTTTCATATTAGGTGCATCTGTCATATTTTAAATTTAATTGTTCAAAGTGCATTTACTGAAATTAAACCCATGATAGAAAAGGTTAGAACAGTTGCTTACATGCATAGTGCTTCTGAACAAAGACTTAAAAGATGGAAACAATTTTGTAAAAAAAAATGTAAAGCCATGCAATGTTAAGTGTAGCAATAGAATATAAAGACATTATAACTGATTTTATAAACTATTATGCTTCTAGTTCTAGTTCTGGTAGCACTTATGGAATAACTGAAGATGAATGGACAGTTATATGTAATTTAAATAAAATGTTACAAGTTTTTTTATGATGCTACCATGTTATTATCTGGCTGTTATTATCCAACCATTACTTTAGCTGCTTTACAAATTTTAAATATTCAAAAAATTTTTGATAAATATCGTTTGGATGCTACTTTTGGACCTATAGTTTTTGAAATGGAGAGCAAATTTAATAAGTATTTTAGGCCTATTCCTCATATTTTTGGTTTGGAGGTTCTTATTGATCCATGCTTGAAGGATATTGGCCTTCGAAGTTTGTTACAGTCATTGTATGGTGGACAGGTTATAGACTTAGATGATGGAACCACCCTGAATGCTACTACTCATCATTTACTTATTAGAAATTATTTTCAAACTTTATATGATGAGTATGCAGCTAGACATGGTGTAGCTGCACAACAGTCTGCAGCTTCGGTTTCTTCGAGCTCATCCCGAGCCCGAGGTAAAAGTGTAAGTTTTGATAGGTATGCAATGGTAGCCGAGCTAACTGGTGGATCTGGACTTGGATCGTCATCATCGGAGGTTTCTGAAATAGATGAATATTTTTCTGCTTCTTTAGTTAGATGTCAAGGAAATGCTTTAGATATTTTGCAATGGTGGAAAGTATATGGATCAGTTTCATATCCTATACTTTCCACCATGGTTCGTGACTTACTAACAGTGCAGGTTTCGACGGTAACTTCGAAATTCGCTTTCAGCACAGCAGGTCGTTTGATCGACGATCACAGGACATGCTTGGATCCATATACTGTACAAGCGGTGATGTGCCTACAAGATTGGTGGAGGTACGAGAAGCGAACGCAAGGCATCGATCGGATGGCTGGAATTGAAGATAAATTTGAAGAATTGGGACTAGCAGATAGATATAAAGAATAGATTGTAGTTTTTATATCTTAGCTTACAATTTGTAAAGAATTATTTTGGAAATAATTGCAAATGATAGTGATATAGGTGAGTAGGTGCCAACCTAGTTGGGATTTACTTATCTATTGTGGGACCGGTGTACCCGGGTCCGGGTCCGGGTCCCGGTTTTGCCCGGCCCGGGCCCGGATTTCCGAGCCGGGCCGGGCCGGGCCGGCCCGGATGGACAGGCCTAGCTAGGACCACTTTTGTACCATAAAAGACAATGTAATCCTAAAATAAATATTTACCTATTTAGTTTTTGAGAATGCAACAAATATTTACATATTTTTCTCAGTGACATCTTATTATTTGCCAATTACAGATAGGGGGTTCAGTGAAATAATTTAAAGTCCAGCGGGTTTTTTGTGAAACTAACCCTATAATCATGATTTGAACTGAATATTTCAGTCACGGGCTTTTCTCATTGGATCGACATCTACGTCTAGTATTTTCCAGCAAATCTAGCATCAAAATATATCCTACACTAGGAATCTTTTAACATCATGATACTGTTGCCCCGATTTCCCCAATAATAGTACCAGTAGCTATCAATTTAACGCCTCCATCACATCAAAAAAACTATCACCCAAGAACCTGCTGAGTAGGTTTCATATCAAAATGTGGTGCACATTAGTCTCACCAAGCGTAAGAATAGAGAACCACAGCTTTATCTTTTTCCAAGCTCTTATGATTCCTTGTCAAATATAGGTCGTTTCTTGAAGTAGGAAGTATAGGAGACGATGTCGCCCTCATTTTGGCTTGTCAAAAATATGACGGGATTACTATTATTTGTGATGCGTGTCTCTTATACGTTAATTTCTGTCATTTATCTGTTGGGTATACTCTACAGTACAAGTCCTACAGTTATTGAAACACAGTAGCTAATATTTCTAAATCCGAACCTATGATACACACCACATGATACATTAGTCCAAATCAATTCAATCCTACGTAATCTCCACATCAATGAGAGTTCTTTCCGATTTTAATTCCGATTTTAACTGTCTCTGTCTAAAATATGGTGAGTAATAGACTTTGTCGATCATGGAACATAATTGTCTTCACAACTGATCTTGTAGCAATAAACCTGGATAATGGCAACTGATCTTGTAGCAATAAACCTGGATAATGGCTTTCTTCTCTATATCTATTTCTCTATAATAATGGGAGGACTCAAGAATCGCTAATTCACGCTACAGTAATTTACTGTAGTATTTTTAAAGAAATATTACCGTAGCATAGGCGGGATGCTGTAGCATTATTAAAGAATTATTGTAGCATTTTAAAATATATTACTATAGCAGAGATGGATACTGTAGCATTTTAAAAAGATTATTGTAGCATTTTAAAAATATTCCTGTGGAATTTAAAAATACTATAGTAATTAAAAATAGGATTACTGTAGCGATAAAAAAAAGAGAAGGTCGTGCTTCGCACCGGGCACACACTAGTAATACCTTATTTGAAACCCTAGGTTAATTCTTTGATTTTATACTCTGTGATTCACAAAATTAACTATTTCACTTGAATATTCTTTGGATGGGATCAAACCCCAACCCTTCTATTGTTTGTTCGTAAATGCGAAGAGAGTTCGTCGAGTTCATCTACCTATGATCATCAGCTACCTCAAGAGGAGTCGAATCCCAAACAAAGTATCCTATTTCAGATTCCTCATAAGTGCATGCGAACTCTATTGTTTAGATTTTATCATGTTAGGCCTTGTTGCCCCAGATTCTTGAAGAAACTAATAAGAATTGAACTTTTGAGAGAAAATGGATAAATATATATGTCATTACATTGAGGTGTTTAAATACAAGAATAAGAGAACTAGATCTAGTATTCCCAGCAACGTGGCACTAAAAGAAAGGAACACAATAGTGCATAACTACAATATTTAACAAAAAACGTCATCCAAATTACAAGAACATTTCAGCATAAAGCACAAAAACATGATAGTTTTTACATTTTCACCTTGTAATTCATTCATATTTGTTGATGGATGATATCAAACTGTCAGTGAAGAAGTGATTAAGTTGACGGAGGTCCTTTAATCATCCGAATGTATGGTTCTAGAGTAGGATATTCTTCCCTGTATAAGTAGCAAATCGTAAGAGGGCGGGATTGGGTTCCCCGGTTGTTCCTGTGACGATCAAGTCAATAATAAGCTTGAGTGGAGAAGTAACTGAACTGTAGAAGTTTTTAAGCATAGTGGGTGGAAAAAATATCTTACCCTATTGTTGACAATAGTACCCCTATTTATAGTGGTAATAGGGGGTAGGATGGTAATTTAGACTGACTGTGGGCTGGCGGCCAAGTCAACATCTACTTTACAGGTGCCGGTTGACGATTGGAGGAGATGTCACTTCGACATTTAATATCAAGTGATTGGGTGTGTGCGGTACCGATGTGGTCTAATGTGTCTTAAAGGCTATTGGGGATAGAGGAATGATGGCGCCCATAATGTTTTTTGTTGGGAATTTAACGCCTAAATCCCCTAATGCAACAGAAACGTAGAATAGAGAACAGTACACCAAGTTTTAACGAGGTTCGGCAACTGCCTACGTCCTCGGGAGCCACACAGTCAATTTCTTTTTAATCAAACAAGAAATTACAATTTAAGAGCAAATCCCTAAACTGAGATTTCTCAAATATGAACACTGTATCTACAGTGTTAATAATTAAAGGGAATAAACCCTTTCAATTCTCTCTTGAGAATAATTAATGTTCCACAGATAAAACCCTCTTTAATTCTCTCTCTCTCTCTCTAATTTCCTCTTCTTTAAATCCCCCCTTTCAATCACGTGAGAGGTGCTGGAGATCAAAGAGAAACGAAAGGGGGAAAATATCGCCGTATAGGTATCGACCGACGAGTGGAGAAGAGGTCACTTCGGTGTTTAATGCGAAATGATCGGGAGTGTGCGATGTCGATGTGGTCTGATGTGTCATAAAGACTATTAGGGACAGAGGAATGATGTCGCCCATAATGCATTTAATGGAATTTATTACTAGATGATTGGTCACCATTGCACAGGAGGGGGCTCGAGGCTCGAGGTATTTCGTCGTCTTTCTACTCGTCCGGTGTTCGAGAAGTACCAACTTTGGGGTCGCCTTCACAAGATGTCGGTCGATTAGTCGATCGAGTGGGATGATTAAGCAGTCGACTTAGTCAGGGATCGACACGTAACGTCTTTTAAGTCGTCCTCATAAGATGTCGGTGTGTCGAGTTGACCGAATTGGGCCGTTAGTTATCTTCAAGAGTTGACTCGATTATGCATGATGTGAAACACTTGTTCACCATTGATTGGAGAATATTTTCATCACTAAAATGGCTATAATAATATTATACATAGTTACTAAATGCAAAATGACATCAATGAATGTAAGGAACGTGTCAGACAAATGATACAAATAACAAAATCATATCTTTGTCTTTCCATTAATCTTCCAAATATAATTTCAAAGTAGCTTATCCTCAGACCAAGCTTATGTGCCATAAATTTGTGGATGAAATAGCATTCACAAACGCAGACAGCATCTGAAAACATTCAAATTCAATGAAGTAGTTTTTTTTTTTAAATGCTTTTTCTTTTTCCTTCCATTTTTTTTCTCCTTTTGGTCAAAAGGTTAATAGCTATTGTGACCTACAGATTCTTCAATAAGAATTGTAACTAACCAATCCAAAATTATGCAAGTATCACCTTGTACTACACGAAGGTTTTTGAGAAATACGCGCAACATGCACAAGATTTGCCTGGATCCATCCATCTAGATCTACTTCATCGATAAAGACGATCGATCTACCTGACAAGAGGGAAGTAAACGATGTCAATAAAAGCACAGAAAAATATAACAAATGCAAAGACAAGCAATTTAACGTGGTTCGGCAACTAACTAGATCCACGGGAGAAAATAGAGTGTACTTCAGTATCAAATATTTACAAAATTTGACCTGTTTTGCATTCTTGAAGAATACTAGCTTAAGAAGGGCTAGTAGGAACAGGTATCGTATGGACTCAGAGTCATACCATCTACGTCCATAGTGCCATTGTCCAAGACGTCTCAGACTCCAGCCAGGTGCTGAATCAATCTATCAACTATCTAAAAAAACTATTTATTGGATTGGATTCAGCATCTTAATTAGGTAGGTAGCTTTTCAAAATTAATTTTGCCCATTATAAGACTAAAATGCTCTTCTTAGTTGTCATAAAAGCTCCTTGTGGAGCCCACCAATTCTTTTGAGGTTGGTTGTAATCCCACCTACCCTCACCCTTATATGAACATTCCCTCATCACTCAAAATCCCACAGATTCAAGATGTACATGGAGAGAATAGAGAGAGAAGAAAGAAAGCTTTGCTTGCTTAATTAACTTTCTTCTTTTGGCATTGAGAGGTGGCTTGTGGAGGATGGAGAAGCAGGGCACGTGCATTACCATCTAACGCACGTGAGTACTTAGTTGGATAGTTCTTCATGTGCTCATCTTCTCCATCATGCACATCCTACCTAAAGTTTCAAGATTTCGGTTTTTGTTATTAACTACTATGTTTATTTGTTGTGTTTTTATCATAATTTCTCTCTTTGTTTTTTTGTTGCTAATTACTGTTTCCAATGATGTTTCTATCTTTACATATACTAAGTACATAAATCTATGATTTTGCTTCACATGTTTCAATCAGACATTAGCATATCAGCAGTTCCTAAAAGTTTTTTGTAATAATCAATAAATTCTGCAATTATTTCAGATATGTCAGTGATTCTAGATCTATTTTCAGTGTATAGAGTCAGAATTCTATTGAGATGCCTTTTCTTTTTCATGATAGAATGAAAGAACTTAGACCCTTTATCCCCTTCCAAACTCCAGTTAATATTGATCTTTTGCTTATAGAAAGAGGATTCACAATCTAGCAACCTGTCATATTTTTTGATGCATTCTTTTTCTCTTGTTATCAAAATTGGGTTGAAAAGATCCATACTTAGCAGCCTTTGAATATCAGTCAATTCTTCTTGCACTCTAATAACTTGTTCACTTATATTCATAAAGTGTTTCTTATTCAACTCTTTAAGTGCATACTTAAGTTTTTTGAGTTTTTTTAGTGAAACATGTACATTTTGTAGCCTTCAATGTTCAGCTTCCATATTGATTTAACAGTTGAGATAAAATCTGGATGCTTAACCCACATATTGAAGAATTTGAATGGACTTTTACCCTCAATAACATCATCTTCAATAGTTAGCAATGATGGGGAATGGTCAGAGCACTTAGGCATGAGGAACTCACTTGACTAGATGTATAAAGATGAATCCAATCCTCATTAACCAAATATCTATCCAATTTGGACCAGATTCTATTTTCAGCCTCTTGGTTATTACTCTAAGTAAAAAAAACATCCAATTGATCTTATATGCAATAGTTGGCTTGTGGTGATAAAATTCGGAAAGTCCTTTGTATCAGCATCAGAAATTGGCATACATCCTATCTTCTCATCACAACTTGTAATTGTATTGAAATCTCCACCAATTATCCAGGGACCATTTACATTATGTTTAAACGCCAAAAGATCACGCCAAAGAATTCTCCTTCTAATCATTTGATTTAGTGCATAGACTATAGTACACAGACTGGAGAATCTACAACCCTGGATTCAATTGAGCAAGTAATATATTGCACTGATGATATAATTTTTTGAATTGTGAAGATATTACTATCCTAGAGAATCCAAATTGTTCCATTGCTAGCTTCATGCACATTAGAAATCCATTTTCAGCCTTTTGTAATTTTCATAGCTAAGACTTGTAACTTGTTTTTAGTGAGTTTAGTTTTCAGAAGAACTAATAAAGAGAGATTATACTCTTGAATAAACTGCTTTACTATCATATGCTTAGAGCACTTATTGATCCTCTAATATTCCAAATAGCAAGGTGCATTAGAGAGATTTTCCACCCCTGTCAACACATGAAGAATCTTCCAGAAGAGAGAAATGAGATAGTTGAATACCTGAAGTATCAGGTTCAGCTATAAAAACTCTCATTGCTATATTTGTTCTATTAACACTAGTAAACCCAGATGCATTGACAATCGGAGTTGAGAAGTCAATTTGCTGAAGATGTGCATGTTGTAGATTTGATAGACCAGTCGAAAACGCCCCCTGACCTGAATTTTTCTCCCAGATCCTAGTTTCCTACTAAGAAGGCTGAATTTCAATATGTGCATGTTTTTTAGACTATGCATGTTTCTCAACAGTATGTGCTCTCTGACCCGAAGTTAATTTTACATCCTACCCATTAGAACTAGCATTAGAACATGCTTTAGTCCCTTCCTGAACTAAAGACTCCTTACCAAGCCCAAAATTACCAGCATTTTCAACATTTTCCTGTGCAACTTTCTCAGCCTGCCTATTGATAGGAACCCACATCTTTTTAGTTTTATTCTTCCTACACTGCTCAGTATCATGACCTATCATGCTAAACAATGAACATCATTTTGGTTTGAATTCATATAATACTGACTGTGTATAGCTTTTTCCATCGGGTCCTTGGATAGTCAAATGAATAGGTAAAGGCTCTTTCAATGTTAATTTTACTTCTAGCAAAACTCTTGCATAGCTCAATCTTTGCCTAGTAGCCGTGAGTTTATTAGTTGTAATACGTTTGCCAATAAGGCTAGAAACATTGCTAATGCCAGTTGAGCTCCATAGATTTAACCTTAGATTTGGAAACTAAACCCACATTGGATAAAAAAATCCTGCAACTTCTCCAAATCTGAATCAATGCTCCATGGCTTTAACATTAGAGGTCTTCACCCAAAAAACCAAGGTCCAGCCTCAAGAACATCTCTCATCAATTTTTCAGTTTGAAAATCAAATAGGAATAATCCTTTTTAATTAATGAGACCTTCGTAATAGAAATTTTACCCCATAATTTGCTGACATAGGATTCAAATGATTTAAACTTGACATTCAATCCTATGACATGACCAATTAAGGTATTTCTCCATAAATCTTCTCCTTCCCTCCATTCATCAACAGAAAATGAGACTGTATTGGATTGGGAAGACGACATCAAGTTCAGAGATAATCCATTGCCCGATTTCCTATTATCAGTAAAAAGGCTAACAAATGATTTGCTAGATTCAGTACCTGTTTTCTTCAAAATCTCTTTATTATCCTAACCATTTACAGGTTTATCCTAAACATTAACATTCTGCTCTTTTTCCAGATTTGAATTCACATGATCTTTAGGATTTACAAACGCATTTTCCTCTTTGGCTTCTTTATTAGAGTTAAAAAATCATCAGATCTAGCCTCTACAAAATTTCTCAAATCAGATATCAATGGAAACAGTGTCCGTATCATATATCGATTCTCACTGAGTCAGAGCTAAGAACTCCTGAAGGATTGGAAGTAAAATTTTGAATCAAAGAAAAATCAGAAGAGATAACATCTAACTCAATCTCATCTGCCCAAGAAGCCCTAGATGAGCTACTAGCGCCTACACAAGAGTTTAGAGATTTACTTAAATAGCAAGTTTGGACTCCAGTCATCTATGAAGAACTCATAGGATGTTGCGAATCAACCAGGAAATCTGTAGATCTGAGAAATTCCTCCATTGATTTCTTCTTCTTCTCCCTTTTTGGACCTGTCGAGCCCATAGTATAGTTATCAGATCCTTCATCATCTCCAGCCAAATTTGTATCAATTTGATCCACAGAGCCTATCAAACTTGAGTTAGAAGCTCTCAATCCTATATTAAAGATTTTCTTCTCACTTCTCTTCTTCTTCCTCGCCATGAAAATCTAAGAGTGGGTGCAAGTTAGCAGAAAAAATCGCATGGTAACTTACACCTTCAGACCCGCTCTAACTAATTCTTATTTGGGAACTTCAGTTACTACTACAATTTCTGATCCAGAGGTGATTGCAAATGGTCCTCTTCAACACATAAAAGAGTATATAGAGAGTTTATAATCTGTGAAGACTGGGTTATATAACCAGTATTTGGAGTCTGTATCTTGATGTGCTCCAAATTTTCCATATTTGGTTATAAAATAAAAATTTTCATTGACAAAAAAAAAGAGTTTTCATTAAAGTTGTCATGAAACTCTCCATCTATGGATTTCTTTACCCCAAGATCCCCCCCCCCCCGGGGG
>NC_033798.1:11053901-11136979 GCF_001876935.1 Asparagus officinalis
TGGTGGGTTTCTTCATATTAAGTCAGAACTCTAAAGTCTTACACATTTTATTTGCCAAGAAATTTTTTTAACACTTTGACATGTAGGTAATTAAACATTGTTATTAAAATAGTTTCTTATATATGACCATTCAAGGGTTTCTTCTGCATTTAAAACCCATGTATCAACTTATAAAGGTAGGTATACCTAAGAAAATTACCAATACAGTGAATTGTTGCATTAATTAGAAAGGAATGCGATGGTTCATATTTCAACTTGATGATTGATCTATTTAGAGCACAATGAGCATGTTTTCAACTCAAAGAGCAAGACCGAGGAAGATATCAAAAGGACTGAGGAAACGCCTCGCATTTAGTGAACTTCCACTTGTGTGGGTTTGATCAGTTGTCGCTGCTTCAGTTGTAGAAGGCCTCAACAAAAGTTACGTAACTTTCTCGTCCTAGCCGCCTCACTTTGAGAAAATAAAATTTTGATATACTGAGTACATATATATATATATATATATACTACATATAGTCACAATAGCTACACCCGCAGCTATACCTACCATAGCGCCGCTCCGTATACTATACCGTATACTATGTACATAATACAGCCTTTATATATATATCACCCCTCTACCCTACTGATACCTCACTACGCTACACATCACATACATCTTCGTGCTTTAGAGTAGAAGGCACCTCCAAAACAACCACACAGTTATTTACCCATCCCACTCCTACCATCAACCTCGAAAATAAAATTTTGATATATACGCACTTACTAGCTACCCTCGACTATAACTATATAATATACCGTATACGTATATATATAGAGGAGGAGAGAGAGCGAGAGAGGCAATACTATATCCAAACCCTAAGTTTGATGTCCACCAAAGTTTATAGCCACCCACATTATATTAACTATTAAACAACATTTTTATATAATACATGGATCACCTCCTTCAGCGCCAATAGATGAGTGTAAAAATTTTGGTGGACTCACCACTATTGCGCCTATCCACTTAAGTTCGAATACGGAAGTTTTCACCTATATAATTAGTATCTAAATACATATAGTGACCATATACTAATAAACGTAACTATATACTACGTCCCAACTAGTAATATATATATAGTACGGACCTATACACTCTATACCGCTGACTATACTATAGGCCCTATATCCTATAGGCTCTACTGGTTATAGCTAGTATACCTACTCAGCTATGTCATATTTAGTGATTGAATAGTATAACTATATCAGTATACGTAGTGGAAATATGACTGCAAATATGGTGAGTGAGCCGTGGCCCAAGATCCCCCACCCCCTACCCCCATACCAGCCTTGAAGAGAGAGCCTTACATACGTATCTCACCTACTTTCTACAAGAGGTTTTATTTTCAGGTGTGATGTTAGGGTGGGGTTGATTGATGACCACCCTAACTTACAAGTTCATGCCAGAATTGATATTCAAGTTTACTCGTATATTCTTCTCAGTATATTATCATATATAGGTACTATATACCTACTACCTATATAGTATATCTACAGTGCGTACCAATATACTGACCTTATATATACCGTCCCTAGTATATATACCTACTAGGTCACTAATCTCTTACTAATAACCCGGAGAAACTTGGTACCAAGGTTCCTCCGCCAATTAGAGCTTATAATTAGAAGTGACCTCCCCAGATTTCAGTGTGGTAATCAAAGATCATTATTAAAGAGATACACAACTCCTCTGCCATTCAAACGGAGTGTAATAATATCATCTACTCTACACCAACACACAAAAAACCAACTAAACACAGAATAATGGAAATCATGTAATCAAAATGACTCTTATAATCTCTTTTAAAACACCCTCACATAATTGAATCTGATTCACTCGCAGTGAATGGATTCCACACGCGAAAGTCTTTCGTTTTTTCAATTGAATCCTCAACTGATACCTATGGAGGTGAATCGAATTCATGGAGTGAATCGAGATTCACTTGCAGTGAATCCCGAGTTCCAGTTATGTGGAGGTGAAAACCTGGACTGATTGAACTGGCTTCATCCAGTGACCATCTGATCATTGGTTGTTTGCTTGGCCCCTACTTTAAGAATTGCACTCTTTAATGGCATCCAAATAGCAAGGGGTTTTGTACGTCGTTTTGTTTGGTTGTTTGCTGCAAGTAAATAGGTTTTAGTTTTTTAGTCTAGGAGGTTTTTATTAGAAACCTACCATCATATACTACCTACGCCTCAGCTGCATTCTATGACGCGTATAGTATATTCACTATATACTATACTGATCCTACCCTGATCAAAAATGGAGACTTGGTACATTAATGTCTCTCCAAGCAACTTGGTAGTGCGATGTGGCCTACAATCTCTGCCCCTACCATCCACTCGAAGATACGAGCCTCACACCACCCTTCCTCACCTCCAACTGAGTGTAGCCGGAACAAGATTATGAGCCGCTCACATCACTACCAAGTTTGTTTGCAGAACTTGGTGACCGAAGTTTTCATTTTTCTCTATCTCTCTCTCACTCCTCTCCCTCTCTTATATATACTAGTCATACTTACTATAGCGTACTCATATTACTAATAGTACTATATACTTAGTATCGCTACCCCTAGCTAATATACCCCTACTATATAATATACTATATAATATATATATACATACCGTACCATGATTCAATATTCCTACCTATACCGCTAGAGAGAGAGAGAGAAGAGCAATCCTGACATCTGATGCTTATTATAGTACCATTTTCTTTTTCTAATTTTTTGCTTCTTTTACATAAAACTAGTTAAAGTGATGGCTGAAGAATGTCATCATATATTACCCAATCCTTGTATGATCATATGACCTACATATGTATAACGTGTAGCAGGTAGCACAAGGACATAGAGTGACAATGGGCCCTTGGCGTGAATATGCCTCGTACTAATTAATTTCCTTGCTTAGCCTATGAGATTTCAAGCCTGGCGTTATCTATTCTGGCCTACCACAATATTATGATCCATTAATTGATGCACTAATCCAGCTACTACCTCTAATGATTTGATGCAGCTTATAAGTTGTTAACGTACAATTACTTTCTTTTTTCCCCACTTTATTGTTCTTTTTTTTTTTAGAGTTTGTTGCGATTGGCGTTGCAATTTTAGGGTCCTTCAACTTTTAAAAACGTTGCAATTGTCAGTTACGTCCAAGTCGTCAGCTGCGACTGTAATTCGATCTTCATTTATAATTAGTCACAGTGAAACAAACAATTCAAATAATCCAAAATGTTCCAATTGTATGTAGTAAACACAATGGCAATCCTGCAATTACAATGAACCATGAAATCCCAGATGAAACTTAACCCTAAAATTTAATATCTATTATATATTTTTTCTATAGCTGCACCAAACATCTTCTAGATTCAGGAAAATCATTAATTACCTGTTCAGCTCGTACCTATACATCATGAGCTTATAAATTATAATGTGCAGGCAGTTGACTCTTAAAAATTGCAGCAGTATATCCATTTCGAAGGGGAAGTTTTAATCTGCTTAATGTAACGACGACAAGTTTGAACAGGTGTTGGTGAACTAACTTTCTGGTAATTAATCTGTAATTAACTTCCGCCAAGCTACTATTAGGTGTTAATTACAGACTACTGAGTGCTTAAAGTATTACTATCTAGATCAAGCCCGTCAAACATAGGTTAGGCAAATCTTACATCATTAAATAGCTGTCAAAACCTAGGAAAATTGAATCCTCTGAGATCATCTAGTCTGACTCTTTGAGCTCAAAACACGCTCGTACTTCCTTTCTAATTACTGAGCAAACAAATTAACTGCAATTACCGCATTAATATCATTCGTTTATTTTATTAAACCACAAGATGTGCAAAACTCTTCTATTGACATGGGTTCAAAACTGAAATTATGAATTATGATTAGAGGCAAGCTAAGCACATAAGGACTAAATGTTGGGATATTCATTTGTAAACATATATAGTACTGCATAGTAAAGAAAGAGCGATGATTTTAAGTAGGCTTTTAGAGCCAATTCAGAATACTTTTAAGCTTTCGGGTTAATTAGCAAAGCCAATCTCAATATATTTAAGGCTGTAAACTTCCAATTAGGTCCGGTTTCTCGAGGATTAGTGTATGGTCCTCCTGCGGTTGGAACATCAGCAAAAGGAGAGATTTTCCAACACATGCCATCATTCTGCGCATTATTTTAGCGAGTCATTCTAAAGGACATGGTATTATTGACAACCGACTTAGTCATGAAAATCTCTTCTGTGTAAATCTCAGTTCAGATATAATCAATTCATAATGTATCTATTAAGCATTATTAATCCACGATTCTTTGCTTGTTATCCAATTCATCTCACCTTCTCTATCAACTCTCCTGGGTTTAGTGCTGATCAGATATGGTCGCCTTCGATGTCTATAGAAGAGCCATCTTCATGTCGAAGCCTTCGAAATCCAGTAGCAAGAAATTTCTGGTCGATGCTGGGAGGCCCCTCTTCACTCTGAAATCCAAGGTTTCTTATTGAGATTTGTTTTTGTTATTGTTTTGAATTATAGATATATAATTCCTTTTATCTATACCTCCAGTAGTATTTACTGGATTTAGAGGGACATTTACATTAATCATAGCTGTCGATTTGTCTAGTATGTGACTATAATTCATACCAAATCTAACACTCAACAACCTTCGATGTCTATATAAGTGCCTCCGATGTCTATAGAAGAGACATCTTCATGTCGAAATTAACCTTCCAAATCCAGCAACAAGAAATTTATAGACGATGCTGAGAGACCTCTCTTCACTCTGAAGTCCAAGGTTTCTTATTGATCTTTGTTTTTGTTATTGTTTTGAATTATAGATATATAATTCCTTTTATCTATGCCTTCAGTAGTATTTACTGGATTTAGAGGGACCTTTACATTAATCATAGCTATCGATTTGTCTAGTATGTGACTATAATTCATACCAAATCTAACACTCAACCGATTTGCACTCATCTCCTAAAGTACACTCAAAGTCAAATCATAACCGACCATTAATAAGTAATATAATAATGGTCTCTTCATTACTATTTTTTAGTTGAGAGGATCTCCAAACTCTTTTATTGGTACTTACCCTTAATTCATGAGGGAAAGGAAGCTTATCTACAATTCAGGATCAGGAGGCTAATCTGGAAGTGATAACTATTTTTTTTGAAGTGGTGCTGTTAATTGACGATGATAACTGTTGGGGATTTTAGGTAATCTGTAATCCCCTCCTACGATCTCCTTGCAAGTCGGAAGCCAACTCATAATCAATAAGATAGAAATATCATAATAAAGAAGAAGAATACCTAGAATTACGTGGTTTGATCGATCAACTTTACCTACATCCACAGGGCAACAATAAGAGAAATTCACTATGTATCAAGAAGACCTATAAAAGGAATCACTCAACTATCGTCTCTCAATCTCTCAACCTCACTAATATAATCAACTCTCATATTCTCTCCAAAAACACTCTCCGTGCAATCTTTTGGAGGAACGAGACTATAAAACCCTCTCCCAATATTGGGATTGTTTACGCTGATAAAGACCATGAAACCTTCGCTAATATTATAATCTTTTATAGATAAAGATTACAAAACTCTCGTGTCTTGCACAATATTCTTGAATCACGCCACGCCACCTGTTAACCCAAGATTACAAGAACATTGTAGGCATCTAAAAATGTCTATAGGTTCCCGTATACGGCTGAAAATAAAGAGGACGAAGTGCTGTCAGATTAGAGATTAGAGCACAAATTTCAGAGAGTTAGCAGATCTTGGCGGAGTTCCTCAACAAAGTTAGAGTTCGAGAGATCTGAGACTTATTCTTTCTTTTCTTCAGATTTAAGCTTAATCTTAAACCTCGAGAAGAACCGTGATCTCGCTTGGTCGAGATTACCGTTGTTGCGATTACTTACTTGGTGAAGTGAAAACATTAATTATCTATCTTCTGCTAATCGGATCTGATCCGTAGGCGGTACACGAATAAACCCCGGCACCGGTAATGATCCCGCACAAGCAATAGGTGATAAACATCTATTGTGTGTAGTTTGAGAGAGAGTTGTAATTGTTGATTAAAGGTCTTATAAAAAGGCTATTTCTTTGAGTTTATTGTAGTGTTTGAAGTTGTAATGAGCTCATCAATGAAATCAACTTTCCACCCAAACAAGCTGACGACTACAGTAGGAGCCAATAGCTTCACTGCCGAAGCTATCGTGCTGCAACCATGGATCCGGATCCCGGTTGACGAAGAAGTTGAGTACGAATTCGATCAACTGAAGTTCGAGGAGTATCTGTCATCCTCCTCCTCTAAATCCTCTACCCCTCGCAATCGTAGGAAAATCAAGGCCCCCGTTGCTATTGTAATCTTGCCTTGCAACACCCCTCTGGCCACCAACAAGCCCGGATATACAAATATAGACCCTTCCTCCATCAAGGGGTCAATTGTAGAAGGCACGCCAACCCTATCAAAAAGGGCACGCCAAAGAGAGCGCCAACGACTTGCGCGCTGACTTGCTAATGCTTTGGAGCCAGTTGACGGGATTCGCTACGAAGCGGATCTAAAGTCCAGAAGACGCCAACCCCCTTAACAGCAAGCAAATGGACTCTTCTCCAAACCAACAACGAATGAATGGATCCAAGTCAAACAGACCCGCTCAACCCTCGAGGAGCGCATTCAGAAGCATCGCGCCTTGATTGCGTACACACGAATTCTCATGCGAGAAGCGCAGAAGCTGAAGCAAAAAGAGGTGATCAAGAAGCCACCAAAGCTACACCAAGTATGGAAACCAAAGTCCGAAACAGCGTCGAAAAAAAATCGAACACTGCCCAAACCTCGCGAACCAGCTCTGGCTGGCTCGGCCAAAACTAAGCCACCAAATGGTGGCTCGGCCAAAGCTGAGCCACCATTGGTTGGTTTGTGCTTGAGCCGAACCGGTTCGGTTCGCTTTGTGTCCAGTTCACCTCTCGCGTCCTGTTTTAAATCTCCGACAGCTCCTATTCTTGTCCCGATTAATCCCGCACTTCCGGTGAAGCCTCACGACCATGGAGACTTGTCCCATTTCAAGATGAGAATGACGGATCGCCTGGGTTCTTTGTACGAGGATCAAGACAAGGTTCCGATCAAAGAACACTTGGGTCCAGTGACTGAACCACGACCAACCACTCGAGGTAGGGGTCTCACACACTCTTGCAACAAGTCAGAGCCTTCCTATAATAGGAAAACCCCGGCACTTGACCGCCTCGAATGGCGAATTGAAGTCCAAGGGTCCGTCAAGAGTTCGCGCTCCCACCGTAGCTCCAAACGCATGACTCTTAAGAACGCCAATAAGGCAGCAAGCTCTCAGAAGGAAACATGTTGGTCAGACGATAGCGTTATACCTGAGGAGTCGTGCCAACACACGATAGGTTACTCTGATCATCTGATTGACGAGTTGTACTATCGGGCTGGGGGTACGAACAAGTCTCGGAAGAGAAGTACCCGAGAAACAGAATCTCACTGCCCGTGCGCCAAACTAGTCAGGACAGTATTATCAGCGTGTAGCTACCCTAAGACCACTCCTCAGAGGGTCTCGGTATTCAAGAGGATCTCTAACGGAATGGTTAAGTCCAAGCCAAAATGCTTCTGCAAGAAACGATTGGTCGCTCAAGACGACGAACTTCCAGAAGTCATGATTAACATGGCTGATAAAGGAAAATCGACTCGACCTTCTAATTCTGACCCGCTCATATCGCATCGTCTAACCCGTTTGTGATCAGGAACCATTAGACAAAAGGATTATTAGAGAATGTAAAGGGGATTATCCTCGGATGATGAAGCATCAGATGCCAACTCTGTAGTCGCTTCTGACAAAACGGTATCCAGCCCAGGATAATCCTGCGAGGTGTTTATGATTAACACCGAGGA
The DNA here is from genome assembly GCF_001876935.1 of Asparagus officinalis. Taxonomy (NCBI): domain Eukaryota; kingdom Viridiplantae; phylum Streptophyta; class Magnoliopsida; order Asparagales; family Asparagaceae; genus Asparagus; species Asparagus officinalis. The sequence goes on from NC_033798.1 coordinate 11,061,842, forward strand.
AGTAGCCAAAATTGTGGAGGATGCTTTGGCCAAGCAGAAGCAAGCATTCAAAATTAAAATGAAAATGGTTATGCAGGAGATGAGATAAATGCACAACCAACAGATCCGAGCCTTGTCGAATCAAATAGGTGAATCCAGTCGTCGTAACAATGTTAGCCAAGCAGCTAGCGATTCAGACGTGGATGAATATATCAATGCTGACAATCCGCTTGTTGACCAAAATGCTGGGGGTGGTCTTACTGAGAATAACGACGTCAGGGGTGGTCCTACCAATGATAACAACACTGGGGGGTGGCTCTGTTGTTCCTCTCAGAAATCGTCCAAAGCATGATACAGACAAGGACGAAAAGATGAAGGACCTCGAGAGCAAAATCAACACTCTGATGTCTGCTCGAGAGGTAAAGAGAACTGATATTCTGTGTCCTTACCCACGAGAGTGGGATTCAATACCATACCCGACGAAGTTCAACCTGACCAACTTCACACCATTCGACTGGAAGGGTTCGCCCACTCAGTATCTGATCTACTTTAAGTCTCACTTGGGTATGATCTCTGGCAATGAGGCATTGATGGTCAGGTCATTCGTCAGCATCCTTCGTGGGCCCGCCTTCGATTGGTACTGACATCTCAAGCCTGGAAGCATCAACAATTGGGATGACCTGGAGAACCTGTTCCTCACTCACTTCTTTGATGATGATGCCGAGGTATTAATCAGAACACTCTTCAATGAGAAACAGGAAGACGACGAGACAGTCGACGACTTCATCAAGCGCTTTCGGAGTAAGGCGATAAACTACCGAGATCCGATCACAGAGGACTTCATCCTCCAAACCTGTCATAACAACCTCTCTTTGGACGTGTTGGAAGTTATGGGGTAGCACCGTCCAATATCTGAAAAGAGTTAAAAGTACCCGAAGAGCAGGTCGAACGCTTCCTCAGAAGGAAGAAAGCCGAGAGAAGCCGACCGACGGCTAACCCTCCAAATTTAAGTTTCGTCTCCTGTGATAAAGGGAAGGCCCCTGCAGCTGCTGTTGATGCTAATCAGACGTCACAACAGCAATCCCAAAGATAGCAAAAGACTTCGGATCCAAGATATGAAAAAGAGTACTCCTTCAAGGATAAAGACATTCTAGCCATTTAACAAGATCAAGCTACCACCTATCGCAGATCAGGAGGAAGTTGATAATACTTTGGATCCAAAGTACTGTGCGTACCACAGGAGGATCCTTCATCCTACCAAGGCTTATTTTTTTCTTAAAAATAGCATCCAAACCTTGGTTGAAGCTGGCGTTATAATGCTAAATTAAGCTGAATGACACTCCGAAGAGTATATGAGTATAAACTGCTTCTCAGTACTCCAACAGGTATACGAGTCTAAACTATTTCCTAATTTTAATGGGAAATTCCTGGAAGAATATCGTATGTGATATTCTTAAGGATAACCCGACCATTCAGCTAAGTACAATGTTAGATCCAGTTTCACAAAGAAAGCTGGGGATGGATGTAACGAGAAGTTCCCAAAAGAATGCTATATGTGGTGTTCTTAGGGATAACCCGGTCGCTACAAAAGGGGATGAATAAGAAACTCCTACTTGAACTCTAAATGCTTCCAAAAGTGAAACACGTCCAATTGCCGAGATCAGTTTCACCAACTTCCAAGCACTCTTTTGCTGAGACGAGATTTGATCACTTCGTTGGATCAATCTTCCCTCACAAAAAACTCCCACTGTTATTGACGATTTATAATCTTCCACCACAAAATCCATCACTGATCAAATTAATTGACAGTGAGTCTACTAAAGTTCTTTCTGGTTTAATACATTCAAACTCACACTGTGTCTGTGCACTCAACACTCCCATTATTAGAGTCATAACATAATGTTTGGAATTTTAGTCTAGTAATCTTTGACAATTATCAAACCCCTTCGTGTTAAGTTCTTATCACTTGACACCAAGAACCCCTACTGAGTGATTTGTACAAGTCAACACTCCCACTGTGATTTATACTCCCACTCCCACTGTCCACTCGGTCAAACCTTCCTACAGTTAGGACCATAACCAAAATATCCTCTCGATTCCTTCCATGAACGAGAGGTCAACTTTTAAATTCAGCGATCAAACCTATAAAAGTTAGGATCGTCTTAATCATCCCACTCGGTCAAACCTTCCTACAGTTAGGACCACAACCAAAATTTCCTCTCGATTCTTTCCATGAACGAAAGGTCCACTTTCAAATTGAACGATCAAACCTATAAAAGTTAGGATCGTTTTAATCCTCCCACTTGGTTAAACCTTCCTATAGTTAGGACCACAACCAAAATCTCCTCTCGGTTTCTTTCATGAATGAGAGGTTCACTTTATCGAGCGATCAAACATTCCTACAGTTAGGGTCGTCTCAAACCTCCCATTTGGTTAAACATTTCTACAGTTCGAGCCAAAACCATAATTCACTCTCGATAAATGAGAAACCCACCTTTAGTTCAGTAATCAAACCTTCCGACAGTTAGGATTATCCGAATCTTTTTGATTCTTGGAGTGAAGATCTCACTCTTAGTTTCACCTTCCCGGATTCTGGAAGTGAAGATCTCACTTTGAGTTTTTGTTGGCAACTGGAGATAGAATATAAAATTCTTCTTCTTCAGCTTTGGGAGATAGAATATAAAATTCTTCCTCTCCCGTATCGGGTTCGTATTTACCTCAAGAGAAGACATAATATTTGAACATTATAACTCCTAAAATCCGTGTTTCACACGTACGGGGAATTTTATCTCGAATCCTAAGTAGGGATAAGTCAACGCCTAACACGCGTTGCCGATTTAGTCTTTCGCTGAGTAAAGAAGATACTAGAATCCCAATCTGGGGAATTTTATCCTGAAACCTAAGTAGGAATAAGTCAACGCCTAACACGCGTTACCGGTTTAGTCTTTCACCGATTGAAGAAGACACTAGAATCCAAATCTGGAAAATTTTATCCCGAAGCCTAAGTAGGGATAAGTCAGCGCCTAACACGCGTTGCCGGTTAGTCCTTGACCGTAAAAAGGATAAAAGCTCACATATTCAACATTGTGACAGGTCGTTATTAATAACGCCAAAATCCGTGTCTTATACGCACGAGGAACTTTATCTCGATTCCTAAATAGAGATGATTCAGCACCTAACACGCGTTGCCGGTTTAGTCTTTCGCCGAGTGAAGAAGACACCCGAATCCGAGTCTGAGGACTTTTATCCTGAATCCTAAGTAAGGATGAGTCAGCGCCTAACACGCATTGCCGGTTAGTCTATTCCTATAAGAAAGACGAAGTCTACGTATTCAATATCGTAGCACTAAGAGAGTTAACTCTCTTAGCATAACGTTACATGCAGAACGGACTTAAACAATCTGTATGCTAGCCCGACTCGAACAGTAGTCAGTAAAGGCACGCCAAATCCATTGAAGGCTGAGGATTTGCCAAAAATCCTAAGTGTACGTCTAACACACGTCGCCGGGTAGTCTATTCCCATGAGAAAGACGAAGTCTATGTATTCAATATCGTAGCACTAAGCGAGTTAACTCTCTTAGTACAACGTTACATGAGGAACGAAATTAAACAATCTGCATGCTAGTCTGACTCAAACGGTAGTCGATAAAGTCTCATCAAACCCGTTAATGGCTGAGGGTTGGTCAAAAATCCTATAATTGTGAGAGTTATTAACGCATCAGCTCTATTAGTTGGTCTCATGACTTGAGGATCTGACAACATTCATATATGCAGATGAATCACCTTTAACAGTTGGTCCTGCAGCCCCACATTGGCTTCAATGCCTTAAAAACTTAAACTGTGTAAACTCTAGCAAACGTATGAGTATAAACTGTGTTAACGTCGGTCAGCACGTTACAGCAAAGGTTAACGCCGGTCAACGCAAAGGTCAATGCAGGTCAACGCGTCGATGATAAGGCTAAGAAAAGATTCCAGGTTAGAGGGTGATTCCAGGGAATTCAATCACATTCATATATGAATTCTCGACAAAGATAATCAGTTCAAAATCAACTCAATGACAAGAGCTAAGTTTAGAAACTTACGCATCAACTTCAGTTCAAGATTTCGACAATGGTCAGAAGATAAACCAAGTGCCGGAAGAACTTCATCTATTCAACAAAACACTAAATAGACTGAAGGCTGAAGATGTTAAGAATTAAAGCCAGCTATAGGTCCTTTGATACCGACTGAAGGTGGGGGCTATCATATCCAAAGCATTCCAGACTCCTCTATAAAAGAATAAGTCTGAAATACTTTGGAGGGGTTATCTGTAGGCGTCTAAAAATACCTATAGGTGTCCGCACACAGCTCGAGATAAAGAGAAGGTTATGAACACCATTATCCAAGTCGAAGGAGATTGTCCGAGTCAAAGAGGATCATATGATGCTGACAAGCGTATGAAGCGAATCGGCGAAACGTTGATGACGTGGTGACGAACCACCAGAACGACCAACGCCAGATGGCCCACGTGCTCACCGGCCACCACCAAGTGACTCGTATGCTAATCATCCACCAAAATGGCAAACCAAGTGGCTCTCATGTTCACCGGCCACCTCTAAGTGGCCCGCACGCTCATCAGCCACCTCCAAGTGGCCGGCGCGCTCATCAGCTAGCTCCAAGTGGCCGCGAGCCAACTCCAAATAGCCTGTATGCTTATCGGCTAGCTCCAAGTAGCCAACATGTTCACCGGGTTGCGCGCTCATCAGCCAACTCCAAATAGCCTGTATGCTTATCGGCTAGCTCCAAGTAGCCAACATGTTCACCGGTCACCTCCAACTTAACAAAATATATTATGCGAATCGGTGAAGCGTACGAGTCAACGTAACACACGAAATGGCAAAATAACCCAGCTAGGAGTTGTGTTTTTCCCAAAAAGGGATGAAACATCATGTGTTACTCGCACATACCATGTGTGGCTCGGCTATTGTAAGTTGTATATCTCTTCTCCATCTTTCCAATGCATCTTGAATCACCTTATTCTGAAATCGGACGAGAGAGTTGGAGCCAAAATACCCGAGGACGTACGAACGGGCTCGCACAGTGCCGAGCCACCATTTGGTGGCTCACACAAAGAACTGATATTTTAGCTATGATGTAATTTAATTCTGGAGAAACTCAAAAGACAAAAGTTATAGGTCTCTTCGTCAGCTTTCTAACGTATCCTGAATCATCTCATTCCGAGATCAGTTAAGAGAGTTAAAGTTAAAATATCCAAGATGGTACGAACTGGCTCGGCCAAGGCCGAGCCACCAATTAGTGGCTCGGACCCGGCCAAGTCATGTCAAAACGACTTAGCCAGGCTAGTAGCTCGGACCAGGCCGAGCCACCATTTGGTGGCTTGGCCAAGGCTGAGCCACCAAGTGGTAGTTCGTGCCGGTTCGCACTCGGTTTGATTCGGTTCGTACCCGGTTCGGTTCGGTTCACACCCGGTTCGGTTTGTTTGAACCCGGTTCGACGGATTTTGTCCGAAAACGCATTTTGACAGTTTTCGACGGGTTTTCACGAGATTTCTTTTGTTCCTGAGGTTCCCAACTACCTTGATATTATCTCTACACATAGTTAGGTGGTTGTTAACTGAGGATAAGACCAAATCTATCATTCTTATCAGAAAACCCCTCAATCGAAGCCTATAAATACAAGCCTAGGGGCTCATTTCACAGGGGGAAATCAAAAGGGAGAAGCACTATCAAAATTAAGAGTGGAGCCACGAATTTCAGAGGGTTAACAGATCTTGGCGAAGTTTCTCCATAAACAAAAAGAGAGTTCGAGAGATCTAAAACTCATTTCCCCAATATTCCTCTGGATTTAAGCTTGGTCTTAAATCCCGAGAAGAGTCATAATCTCGCTTGGTCGGGATTACCATTTCAGCGAATACTTTCTTCGTGAAGTAGGAGATTTGATTTTTAATCTGTTAACCGGATCTGATCTATGGCGGTCCACGGATTTCAACGTCCCCGGCACAGACAAAGATCACACGCAAACAACAGGCGATAAACATTTGTTGTGTGTTGTTTGAAGGAATTATAATATTATATTTTTTCATTGTGTAAGAAGATCTTATAAAAAGATCGAGCCTGGTCCACGAATTTCAGCCTGGTTCGAGCCACCAATTGGTGGCTCAGCCTTGGCCGAGTCAGTTCGTACTACCTTGGATATTTTGACTCTAACTCTTTCGTCTGATCTCAGAATGAGGTGATTCAAGATGCGTTAGAAAGCTGACGAAGAGACCTATAACTTTTATTTTTGAGTTTCTGCAGAATTAAATTACATTATAGCTGAAATATCAGTTCTTTTTGTGAGCCACCAAATGGTGGCTCGGTACTGTGCGAGCCAGTTCATACGTCCTCGGGTATTTTGGCTCCAACTCTCTTGTCCGATTTCAAAATAAAATGATTCAAGATGCATTGGAAAGTTGGAGAAGAGATCTACAACTTACAATAGCCGATCCACACATGGTATATGCGAGTCACACATGGTGTTTTGTTCAATTGGTGGCTCGGCACTGTGCGAGACAGTTCGTACTGTTGGCCTTCTTGTTTTGATGATGTTTAACAAACAATTTACTTCTAATATTGTTTGTCTAGTGTTTGTGTTTTCGTATTTATTCTAGACAAACAACGAGTTGGAGGATGGATGGAATAGCGCTTCAACGACGATATCAAATGGAGGTTGGCGGAATTGTGGAGTGAAGCCTACGCAATTCAAAGTTAAGCAATTCAAAGTTAAAGATCAAGTTCAAGCTTCATCCGCAAGTGTACCAAGTCGAGCTTATTGAAGATCAAGATCTAGCTTGGGTAACTTAGTTTAGGTTTATATTATGTGTGTTAGTACTTTAAGCTCAATATTATACACACACATTTATTGGTTTCCATGTATATATATAGTTATATATATACATATATGTTTTGGTTTGATAGTTTTTAAGTTTTAATATGAAACAATTTAATATAATTAGAAAACATATTTTTGTTTCATACTTATATGCATATATATGATTTCATCAATATCAATTTTATTTAGTTCAATGAAATCATGTTTTAGTGTATTATATGTGTATTTTGATAAAATACTACATTCATTGTTTATAGACTTCATAACAATAGTTTACATCTTTCTTTAAGTCTAAAAAATCATTTTGTAAAGTTTCAAAACATGGTTTAGCCAAAATATCAAAATTCATATGTTTACACATTTTTATGTTTTGGACTATTTTACAAAATAATGATATTTCTTATTTGGAAAGTCCTTTTAGAAAACCAATTTTTATAATATGTTTATTATCATGTCTACAATCATTCCCCAAAGTTTTACATTTTTTAGAATTTATTTGATATTTTTAAACAGTGTTTTAAAATCAGAAAACTATTCAAAACTGTATAATTTCATATATCAGTTCACGGTCGACCGTCACGGTCGACCGCGCCTGAGTTCTTTCGTCAGTGGGCAGCAAAGACTTTCACGGTCGACCGCCACGGTCGAGAAGTCTCTGGAGCTTTTCTTGTTGTTTTTATTGCTCGCGGTCGACCGCCGCGGTCGACCGCCGTTTATCCCAACGGCTCTTTTAGTACAGAATTAGATTTCTGATTCTTGGATTGTTTGGTCTTTTCCTTTGGGGTTTTTGCTGTTGTTTCCTCTTCCTATATAAACCCCCAAACCCCTTTCTATCTCAGTAATCCAAGAAATGTTTTAAACAAGTTTTAAAATAGTTTAAGTTTGTTTAGTTTGTTTTTGGGGTTTGCTGTTACAAAGAGGAGTTTGTATCATCTGTTGAGGACTTCATCTTCAATATCTTCTCATCCTCTCTTTGTGTTTATAGAGAAGTTTTCTAACTCTTTTCTCTAGCAATATTATTATATCTCTTACCTAAATTTCTAAGTAGAATAGGATACAAACTTCTAATCATGATGAAACCCAAGTTTCTAATCACCATAGACCTCTAACCATATCTAATTCTTATGAATTTATATAAAGAATCAAAGATATAATTCCAACAATCTCCACCTTAGATTTGATTTTCAAAACCCCTTGAAGATATATCATTATCATCTTAAAACTTTGTCTCTCCTGCCAGCGTCTTCTATTCTTTTGCACTTCAATCTGAAGCTCCCACACTCCTAATCAGAACATTCGCACTCCAACCTAGATGCCCCGCAGCTTTCTATGTCACCTGCCTTGCCATGGTGCCTCCACCACTTTTATGCGCACCAAGAGATCTTTGCCACAACACTAGAAGCAAATTGAATATGCTTCTCTCCTGAACTAAGCATTATAGTAGCCTTCCCCTACTTACTGTCCTCGTGCTCCACCTGCATCACTCATCTCGAACCATATCGGTGCACCTTTTACACCTCCCATAGTCCAATGTCACTATCTCCATCATCATGTGTATCACTTAGTCCTTCCCGCTTGAATGCTCCACCTAATTTGGCACCATCTCATCGAGGCTACACACCAACCATATCTTGCTCATATGATAACTCTGAGCAAATGCACGCTGACAACTCCACTAGTAGAATAATATTTGATTCTCTATATCAGTCTCATTCATCACATACGCATTCGCTTCATCTGCTATCAGATTTGTTTCACCACTATTATTAGAACTTTTTAGCACTTTCTGATCAACTTGAGCACATTCTGAAAAATCAAACTATTCCATCGCGTTCAGAGTACTCCAAAACTTATGAATCGACTTCTAGACCATCAAAATCTACCTTCAACTATCTTTCTACTAACCAACCAATCTGGACCGTTCGACGTGAAGACAAAACACCAGTCAGGTGATTTTTGTTTTCTCCTCCACGTGAAATTCTCGAATGTGACCTTCCTTTTTTTCTCTCTCTCTTTTTTCTTCGCCTTGAAAAGAACACTACACCCACGACTTTTTCACCGCCGCCTCTATCCGCTGTGCCAACTCTCTCCATCAGTCCACCGCATGGCTTCCCCCCGCTAGCAGTATTTGGAGATTCATCCCGCCAGTGATCTATAGATCTCCTTTTTTTCTTCTTCTTTTTCTTTATCTTGACATTAACTTATTTGTACATAATTTTGTTACAGGGATGAAAACATGTAAATGCCAAAGGGGCCTTAACTCCCATGGAAAGAACGTCTTTTGTCTATGCTATCTTCGGCTTTATGTTTTAACGCAAGCATATGTGCAAAATGACCCCAAATATTTAATACTTGCAAAACTAATCCAAATTATCAACATTGTATAAACTAACCCCCAAATTAACAAATAAACAAACTTGTTAGATATTATAACTAAGCATGACTATTTTTTTTAATTTTTTGCATTTCAATTACAAATTGACCTATCAAAGTTAATGATTTGTTGATTTTGGAATGTTTTTTCCTCAAAGTTGATGATTTTAAGATTATTACAAATATTGAGATTTGATGGATAGTTCTACAAATATTAAGATTTGAGAAGCAATATTCCAAATATACTTAGAGGTATATGATAGAAATCCACCAAAAAATCAATCAAGGATTAACTTGGTTAATAATAATTTTATATAAACCACAAGGGATAAAAATGTATGATCCCTCCAAATTTCTCAAAATCTCTCAGTTTCCTCTCGCGTGTCATGAATTACAAATAATTTTTTGAGGTTTTCACGAATGTTTTCTTCACCTTCATCCTGAAAAACCTACCTAGCTAGATTTTATCAATAGTATTCTCTCTGTTCTTATAGACATGTGTTCTCTCAGCCTCCTACACTTATCTTCAACGACATCTCATCCTAGTTCATTGCCTACCCCTTTTACTCGGCTTTGAACCCCCTTTATCTTGACATTAATTTATTTGTACATAACTTTATTACAGGGATGAAGACATGTAAATGCCTAAGAGCATCTCCAACCACAAAACCCAAAATGGTGTAGTTTTTACATCAAGTTGGTGTAGTTTTTACACCAAACCACTATTCCATCTCCAACCCATTACATCAAATTTTACACCAAAAAGAATATTCTTTTTATTATTCTTATCTTTTAACATTTTATCTATTTAAAATATTTAACAAATTATGTAATTATATAATACATTACATATAATTAATTATAATAATATATTTTATGAATAAAATAAAAATATAAAAATTAAATGTTAAATCAAATTAAAATATTATTTTCATAAATTCAACTAAAGATTACATTTAACATCACAAAAAAAACATCACACTTGCAAGCAAAAAATAAAAATAAAAGGCATTACATTTTTATGTCCTAATTTTTATCTAAATGGTGTAGTTTTTCTTATTTCTTTTTAAATTTTATTTTAATAATTATTTTATACTCTAATTTCATTATAATAATTAATATAAGATAATATATATTATTAATACAAATATAAAAAACAAAAGCAAAAAGAATAAAGTTTAGAAAAAAAAGCAAAAAGAAAAGAAAATATGAATAAAAGAATAAAGTTAAAAGAAAAAAAGCAAAAAAAAAAAAAACTACGCAATTGCTTCAGTGTTGCGCCATTTCTGACGCAACACTGTAGCACCCCGCTAATTTAGCGGGGTGTTTGGCGCTCCATTGGAGACGCTCTAAGGGCCCTTGACCCTCCATGGAAAGAATGTCTTTTGTATATATTGTCTTTGGCTTTATGTTTTAACGCAAGTATATGTGCAAAATGATCCCAAATATTTAATGCTTGCAAAACTAATCCAAATTATCAACATTGTAAAAGAAACTAACCCCCAAATTAATCAAAAAACAAATTTGTTATATATTATAACTAATTATGACTATTTTATTCATATTTATGCATTTCAATTACAAAGTGACCTATCAAAGTTAATGACTTGTTGATTTGAGAATATTTTGTTTCCATAGTTGATGATTTAAGGTTATCACAAATATTGAAATCTGATGGATCGTTCTACAAATATTGAGATTTTAATAGTAACTTTCCAAATATACTATGAGGTATATGATAGAAATCCAAAAAAAAAAAAAAAAAAAAAAACAAATCCAAAAAAAAAAAAAAACAATCAATCAAGGATTAACTTGGTTAATAATAATTTTATATAAACCACAAGGGATAAAATGTTTGATCCCTCAAACTTTCTCAAAATATCTCAGTTTTCTCTCGCGAGTTACGACTTGATTACAAATAATTTTTTAAGGTTTTCACGAGTGTTCTTTTCACCTTCATCCTGAAAAACCTACGTATCTAGATCTTATCAATGGTATTCCTTCTGCCCTTGGTCTACAGTTCCAGTTTGTTTCCCTTATAGATCAAATCATGCAAGAAAAGATAAAGCTAAATGAGGGTTTTTATTTGGTGCTTTTCTACAGCGAAGGTATAGTAGATCAAACAAAGAATAGAAAGCAGGTGAAGAAGGTAGAAGAAGAGGGAAGGCTTCAGATTTTTAAATTTCCGAAACTGCCCCCTCAGTTGTTTTGTTGGTTGTCCAGCGTGGAATAAAAAGAAATACAATAACTAAATAAATTCATTTTCCATGTTGGCTGTCCCCTATTGGGTCCCGTGGTTTGGGTCCAAAAAGAATTATTCCCTCAAAGAGTAGCGGATGAGGTGATGATTAACGAAGATGCACTAATTTATCCGGTGGCCCAACATTAGCCCATAATGAACAACTGCAGATCCCATCAATGTGGGTCGGGTATATACTTATAAGTAATAGATACAAATGTTAGCTTATTAATGAATATAAATATGAATATAATTCAATAACAAAAATTCATAGCTCATAACCATCAAAAAGGCACAACGAGGAAAACCTATATGGATAAAAAATAGATACTAGGGAGTACGCGCCTTATAGGTACTGCTCACATGTGACTATGTGAGCGAACAATTATGCGCCCTTTTGTAATTTTGCCCACTTTTTGTGATTCGCAGCCGCCCAACACATGAGGATGGTTCTGGTACGAAGCATTATATATGAGGGGAACTGTAAGATGAAAGAATTATATAAATCATTCGATACGGTGTATATGTGTGTGCAAGTATTCTTCATAAGCGTATATATGTGTGTGCAAGTATTCTTCATAAGCGTATTTGTATCGTACTTCATACGTGTGTCTATATACGGGAACATCCCTAGGTGATCAGCAGGCAAACGGACTTGCTTCCGACCTAGGAGTTCCCATGTGTGACATCTCCTACGCATTTGATTCCCATTAGCTTGTAGAAAATCAGTGTCTCTGAGTTAGAAGTTGATTGACATGTTCCCTAAAGTTTGATGTTACTGTTGAAAACGAAGCTTTATCTGTCCTCTGCCCTTGCGTATGCCTTCAGTTGGTCCTGAAGGGTTTCTCTAGCAAGTGGACATAGGCACTCACTAGGGGATGAGACAGAGAGGTGAGGTGATGAGAGAAATTGGTGCAAATCAGGGGGCCCACTTGCTATTCATTTCTCTCTCTCTCTTGTCCACTAACGAGTGCCCGTGGGTGCTCGTTGGACAAACCATACTCGGAATACCTATATTATACTGTTTCCAGCTAAAGCATGTCACGCACCGAAGTTAGATATACCTGAAATAACAACAATCTTTTGTATTATGTTTAAGTAAGATAGTGGGTGCTGTTGTGCGCGGCGCGGAAGCGAGACAACCAAACGGGCATGCTTCGAGAACCAAATCAAACAAACGTCGAGATAAAGACCAAACAAATCAAAACAACGGCACAAATCCAAACAACGGCACAAATCCAAACACAATAGTTTTACGTGGTTCGGCTAATTGCCTACGTCCACGGGACAAGAAGGAGATTGGGTTTTCACTAATAGAGAAGAAGTGTACAAACTGAGATTACAAAACACTCGAAGGAACAAACTAATCTCACCAACAAATCTCTTAATCTCTTCAAATAAACCCCCAAATAATTGCTCAGATAAACTCTTCTTTTTCTGTGCTCCAAATATCCCCAAACCAATCTCCAATCAAAGCCAAAAAAACCCTAATTCGTATGTTGGTAATTATAGCAAACACCAAACCCAATAAGAACAAGAAACCAAAACTACGCTTTGACCCGATTGGCGGTCGACCGCCCAAAGCTCGCGGTCAACCGCGATCTAGCGACATAGACCAAATTCGCCTACAGGGTCTGGCGGTCGACCGTGGCGGTCGACCGCAATGAATCCAAAATCACACCCTAAGCCTGTGCATGTTCGCGATCGACCGGCCTTGCGCTGCGGTCAACCGCGCAGCTTCCAAACAGTTCCCCTGCGCTTCCAAAACCTGTTCTTCACCAAATTTCTCGCCGATTCTACAATTCTCCACCTCGACGAAGTTTCTTTCAAAAACTGAGCCGACACCGACCAAACCAAATGCCTCACTTGTTGTGTCCAGTACACCATGGCAACGGACTCATGACAACGAACTCCATCCACAACAAATCGAGACCCAAACGGGAGTGCGAACACTCACCCAAACGTCGGTATCTACTCACACCAAATCGGCTGCATCAAAAACTAACTGCCTACGTATCCTCTTGCCCAAGGAATCAAGCCTTCACGTAGTTCACCTAAACGGCCTCCAAAGGCCCTCAATCAAATAGAAAAGTCTGCAACTCTTCACCAATATCATCTGTATCCAAATCCAAATGATCCACAATCTGTGTCACCTCAGCTGGAATCCCAAACGATATAGTATGATCTGGAGTATGTGGAGTAAACTCCACCCAACGTGGAGTAGCATCACCCTCCACCTGCTGCGATATCCAAACGATCTGATCAACACTCTCTACCAACCGAGAGTCCAAAGTGACGTACCTTCTTAGAACAAACTCAGAAGCTCCCAACCGATAATCAAATAAGCCTCTGAATCCTAAACACGCAATCGAACAAATCTCACATCCTCGATGTGACCAAATGCTGGGTAACCAAATATCCGACGCTAATCAAAATCTGAAGCAGCTTTACCAGATCCAATAACTCCTAATGCAGCAGTCGGCGACCTATGCATAAGATGACCCAAACATATCGAAGCCCGCACACCAATGCCAATGCTCGACATCAAACGCCGATCCCCCTTTAGAAAGGAACGACTGATACGGATGTATCTTCTCTTCGGAAAAGCAATCCTCATTAGAGCTTGAGGATAGGTGATTCTCATGATATCTTGAGAATAGTGATGTGAAGCGACACGACGGAGCACAGGTGGAAGCATGAAACGAGATGGCAAGCAGCAGATTCGAAGAATCCAGATTTTAGCTCGTGAGTCGACTCATACATGTACATGAGTCGACTCATCAGGTTGAGTCGACTCATGCCTGTCATGAGTCGACTCACGAAACCCAGTCATTTTGTCAAAAGTTTCTGCTCGGTTGACTCATTAGTTTTTGAGTCGACTCATCAGTCATGAGTCGACTCATCGAGGTTTCCTGAGCAGACTTGGTTTCTGTTTTGAAGGAATTCTAGTTGGGTTTGGTTTTGGTTATTTACCAGATTGTCACCATGTTGTAAACCCTATAAATAGGGACTGTTTAGGGTTCTAAACAGAGAGGGTGAGAGACCAATATGTAGATCTAAAGGGTTTTAAGTCTAAGTGAGATCCTGATCAAAAGGATTAGGGTTTAGATTGTGAAGATCTATGAGATCTTAGAATCAGAGGTAATTAAGAGAGATTCTAATCATTGTATTAGGGTTTAGAGATGATTGAGAGGTTATTCTCGATTCTAGTGAGATTATGAGGGAGAGATTTGTAATAATTGATTCTTCATAATCTAGAGAAGATATTTTCCTTCGCCATATTGAATTGTTCTTGTGTTTTAGTTGTCTTCTTCTCAACCCACCTTTTGGTAATTCCGCGACCAAAGGGTGCTCGTACAGCGACTCGTATCAAGTTGGTATCAGAGCAATCAGATCCTGTGAAGGGAGCATCCCGTGTATGGTCCTTACTCGATCACAGTACAAAAAGCTTAGTGAGATCCTTTTCTTTGGAAGGAGTTTAAAGATTAAGGAAGAAGAAGATGACTGAATTCAACAAAGATGGAGGGGCTCGAGAGTTTCCTTAGCTGAAGTTCTAACTTGAATGGGACTTCAAGTTTCTAAAGGGGAGACCCATGATACGGGTGTATCTTTTCTTCGGAAAAGCGATCCTCATTAGAGCTTGAGGATAGGTGATTCTCATGATATCTTGAGAATAGTGGTGTGAAGGGACACGGCGAAGCACAGGTGGAAGCATGGAATGAGACGACGAGCAGCAGATTCGAAGAATCCAGATTTCAGCTCGTGAGTCAACTCATATATGTACATGAGTCGACTCATCAAGTTGAGTCGACTCATGCCTGTCATGAGTCGACTCACGAAACCCAGCCGTTTTGTCAAAAGCTTCTGCTCGGTCGACTCATCAGTTTATGAGTCGACTCATCAGTTTATGAGTCGACTCATCAGTCATGAGTCGATTCATCAGTCATGAGTCGACTCATCGAGGTTTCCTGGGCAGACTTGGTTTCTGTTTTGAAGGAATTCTAGTTGGGTTTGGTTTTGGTTATTTACCAGATTGTCACCACGTTGTAAACCCTATAAATAGGGACTGTTTAGGGTTCTAAACAAAGAGGGTGAGAGGCCAAGATGTAGACCTAAATGGTTTTAGGTCTAAGTGAAATCCTGATCAAAAGGATTAGGGTTTAGATTGTGAAGATCTATGAGATCTTAGAATCAGAGGTAATTAAGAGAGATTCTAATCATTGTTTAAGGTTTAGAGAGGATTAAGATGTTGTTCTCAATTCTAGTGAGATTGTGAGGGAGAGATTTGTAATAATTGATTCTTCATAATCTAGAGAAGGTATTTTCCTTCGCCATACTGAATTGTTCTTGTGTTTTAATTGTCTTCTTCTCAATCCACCTTTTGGTAATTCCACGACCAAAGGGTGCTCGCACGGCGACTCCTATCAATGAGCCATCGAAACTGTCATCTCATATCATCGCCCCAATGTTTCCTCTCCAATGAAGTGCCTTAAACTGTCATGAGCTCGGCACAAATACAGTAGGTCCCTCTTGTACCTCCTTCTACAACCAGAATGAAATACCTTCACCTTACTCCCAATACACTTCTTCAACTGTTGTTGACTACTAGGACTTTAAAACCAACGGAACTTGGTTGCAACCCATAAATGTCTAGTACAATCCCCAACATAGGAAACCAAAATACCAATTTACCTTCCAATGATGCCTCCTTGGAAGGCCCCTAAATGCCTGAATGAACACCAAATAGAAGACTTCTCAATCATCGAATAGAAATGCCAAACTCCACCTCGGTCTCCTTGCTCATACCAACGTGCTCAAAGGACTTCAATACACAGGTCAATGGCACTTCTTGATAGTCCAATGCACCGTATCAATAAACAAATAACCCAACCTCAAATCTTTCTATCTCAGCCAACTATTTCAAAGCACCAACAAATGGAGAATAGATCCAAACTGATAAAGGAGAGAATTTTACCTCCAAATGAAACTCTAACAAGAGTCTCCAAACGATCTCACCCCGCACGACGGAAACGAGATCCACGAATAGGAAAAATCTCACATTTATCTCCAAACGAAGCCCTCGAAGAGCCTCCAAAGCGATCTACTCCTCCAAATAGCCCAAGCGCCAACAAACCAATGCGGAACAAATGAAGAATAGATCCAAACTGAAAAAGATAGAGTCTTTACCAAAAAGATCTCACCTTTCTCACCAAACGAAGCTCTAGCCGAACTTCCAAATTGATCTACTCCTCCAACCAAGACAAAACCCTAGATCTAAAATATAGAGCTCTGATACCAATTGTTGTGCGCGGTGCGGAAGCGGGACAACTAAATGGGCGTGCTTCGAGAACCAAATCAAACAAACGTCAAGATAAAGGCCAAACAAATCAAAACAACGGCACAAATCTAAACACAATAGTTTTACGTGGTTCGGCAAATTGCCTATGTCCACGGGACAAGAAGGGGATTGGGTTTTCACTAATAGAGAAGAAGAGTACAAACTGAGATTACAAATAACTCGAAGGAACAAACAAATCTCACCAACAAATCTCTTAATCTCTCCAAATAAACCCTCAAACAATTGCTCAGAAAAACTCTCCTTTTTCTGTGCTCCAAATATGCCCAAACCAATCTCCAATCAAAGACAAAGAAACGCTAATTCGTATGTTGGTATTTATAGCAAACACCAAACCCAATAAGAACAGGAAACCAAAACTGGACTTTGACCCGATTGGCGGTCGACCGCGATCCAGCGACAAAGACCAAATTCGCCTACAGGGTCTGGCGGGCGGCCGTGGCGATCGACCGCAACGAATCCAAAATCACACCCTGAGCCTGTGCACGTTTGCGGTCGACCGGCCTTGCGCCACGGTCGACCACGCAGCTTCCAAACAGTTCCCCTGCGCTTCCAAAACCTGTTCTTCACCAAATTTCTCACCGATTCTACAGGTGCAATTTCAGCACTCTCTTAATTTATTCTGCGCTTAATTAATACTGCTGGTTAACGGGAAATCTCAACTGCTAGCAATTCTCAAAAAAGGAAATAGGCAAGTATATGAAAATACTCGGTGAAGCATTGAAACTTTGCCAACCCATCAACAGCAACTCGATATCTGTTCACAGGCCTAGGTTTTGTACTCTCCTCCAGCTCAACAAATCTGCCCAGGTATCTTCATTTATCGAAACTACTAACATAAACTATGACCATATGAATCACTGAGCTTTTCAATGTTATTCTCAGGAGCTTGCAGCCCATATTGGAGAAGTTGTCATCAACAAATGCTTCTGTACAAGAAGAAACCCCATCAGCATCTCCGCTGCTGATATTTACCTAGCTTGCCAACTCGAAGACAAGCGAAAAACTCAAGCTGAAATCTGCAAGGTAACAGGTCTCACTGAGGTCACTCTTTGTAAAGTGTACAAAGAACTCCAGCAGTGCCCCCCTTAGAAAGCTTTTCCTAAGGCTTTAATAACTTCTGGCCGATCATCAACTCCTAAAGTTGAAGCTTCTGAAGATAAGCCTCCAAGAGTTTTAAAAAACCTGAGGTTAGGGAAGAAGATGACTGTTCTTTGGCATTGTTGTATACTCGTGATTTGAATACGGCAGCATTTTGGCAGAAAGATGAGGCCAAGGATGTGCATTTTTCTGAGTTTGATCAGAAGGTCAATACAGACTCGATACTTGATAGTAGCACAAGATGGATGAGGCAAACGACGTGTACATCATCATCTCAAGGATACAATTCTTGGCAATTTAATCGTACCTGGATCTTCCAATGCTCGGTCTGGAAAGCCTCAAAAATGGTTAGGAAACAAGACTGGAAGTGGGAGTGCTGATGGTTGATGCTGTTGAATGTAATGAAATAGTTGACTGCAATTTATAGTCACTGTTCTTTGAGCGGTATATATTTGTAATCTGGAATTACTATGGCAAGCACATAATTTATACTGTTTCTTGCGCAGTATAGTGTGTATTGTGCCGGTCTACTGTATTGAAGAATGACAAATTACTTAAACTGCATGTTGCTATGTTTAAAAGATGGGGTTCTATTGAAGAATGACAAATTACTTAAATTGCACAAAAGATGGATTTCTATTTAGTTGCAGCACTACCAATGTTAGGACCGGTTGATTTGAAAAGAGATAATTTGGGTACTTATCAGGATGCATCTGTTATTTGCAGCTTCCTCTGGCATTTATAAAATTTATAATTGCAGAAAAAAGAAAGACGTGTTTTTCTCAAGTGACTAAAGCAAAACTTGAATTTTGCAAAATTTATTGCATGCATCGAGTTACCCCATATTACTAATATTATATCGCAACATTTGAACATTGACAATTGATTTTAGATTGTAATATTCGGGTAATGAATGAAATAGCAGATATCAGCCTTTCATGTATGTTGCTCAAAGATGCTATCCGTATCTATGTCAGCCCCATATTCTTCGATCTTGGAACATGACAGACACCAGAAGAGACACGGGCAACTTGTTAAGAACAGAAAAATAGCAAGTCAACTATCATAAGAAGCTTATTCGTTTTTCCACATTGCAGATGGAATGCAATTGATCAATTGATGATATCCATAACTAAGTTACACGATGCTTCTAATAATATGTTCTTCAGCTCAAGAAGACATAATTGGAGGGAAGAAGAAAATATTTCAGATTTCCAAAAATCTGCACACTTCTTCAGATGTATTATAAGTCCTATAAGAATGAAACCTTTAGACCTTTGCCACAAAGTCCTTTCAGATATTTTGATCAGCTCCATCTCATGTCCCTAACAAAACAAAACTCAGCAATGTTTAGTAAAGACAGTAAACCTAAAGCTCGCGTAGCTAGTGATATTCTTTCTCTGTAGCTAGCCAATCATATTACTAGCAGATGTATCGATGGCTATAAATATTTGCGACATACCATAGTTTTGATGCTTGTTTGAAAAGTCATAAATGGCTTTTATAATGGCTCCACGCTTCATTGATTTCAAATGGCCCATATGTCTGCACACCAGAAGGAATAATCATCTCATTAGCCATTGTAACTCTTTTTATGTCTGAAGAAGAAACGGAAATCTATTTTGAGACGCCGAAATTTATAATCTCTGTTAACCATCCGCATAAGACTAGCAACAAGAAGAGAGCACTTTTTTTTCTTGCAAACTTGAAGTGCATGAAACTCTGTAATCAATAAGGAAAAACACTTCACACAAATGGTTGCATCAGTCTTATACTTTTGTGCAGTTCTATTAATAGTCACCTCCTTCATTAAGTTAACCAGTCATATCCTTAATTTCTTCCAACCAAATTATCTTGCGCCTAATTCTACTCCTTTCTCCATTAATTATAATCTTCTTGTTTCTAATTGGTGCAATTCACTTTGTAATGATTCAACCTACAGTAAGCAGGATTTCCAGTTTATTAGTTCCAAATGCATAAATGGAAAGTTGACCGAAGATGTCACAAGTAGGGAGGTAAAGAAAACATGAAGTTCACTGTATTTAACTCATTTTATATTTATATTTTTCTATACTAGGCCAAGCGGTCACTAGCGAAATAGTCCAATCACTAAAACAGTACGGCGATCCAAATTTGACTGAAATAGCTGACTCTAAAACACATGCATATCATCTAAGCAAGAAGCAGAGTCAGATTTATCTATGGCTTCTAGTCATTTGCAATATCACATTTTTATGAACCACCAAAGGCAAAGAAGGAGACTAGAAATTTGTTCCCTCGTTAAGAAAATGCATCATGCTGAGATGGATGGGAAAAATAATATAACTCATCAAATAATGATGCACCAAGCAAATTACCCAGTGTCACATAACATGTATTATAGAAGAAAACTTATGAGTCTCAACTGAGTAAGGGCACATGCACGCTTACTTGAATGAATATTGATAATCATGCAGAGCGCAGAAGCAAAGCTGCCTGGTAATTCAATAATTGACATTTCTGTGTAGAATCTGTTGCTCTTCCTTTAAGATACTTTCCCTTGGTATGTCGATTTGTCGAACTCTATGGTTTTCCCTTAGATGATTATTTTACTTTTACGTGCCGCAAATTACAATTATAAATGGTACTATCTCCCATCTTATTTTCTCAACATGATCTAAAGTTTTTGAAGAACCACATATGCTAGTGGATATCATAATGGGCGTACATGTGTTTCTAGAAGTGTTACTTCAAAGTTAATGTGCTTGTTGCATTCATCACTAACTAATGAGGTTATGCCAAGTCCAAATAAAAATTCGTTTTGATCCATTGATTACACAGTTCTAGAAAAATGTATCAGGTCTCTGAATTTACACGATGAATGGTGCAAGGTATCATTTCGGAGCCCTAATAATCTTTTAGCAATAAACCAAAACCAAGCTATAAGGGAGAAGAAAGGGAGCCCACATTACAAGTTGTTTTGCTTTTGTTTTCCTCAAATGCTGACGTCATATTTCCATCCACAAGAACCTTTCTTTATGAAAAGGATTTTTCTAATATCTGTCTCCCAGATATCAATAGTAAGAAATAGCTTCTATAGTTATTTGAAGGAAACTTACACAATCTCTGTGTAACGCATTCTCCATGCAGGAAATCCTAAATGGCATCTAGCAGGTCCATAAACAAGAAGTAGGTCAGGATCCGGTCCGTCAAAGCCTAAGATAAGGACACAAAGGAGAATAGAGCCAATATCAATAACAAGAGAGAAAAACATGTTATATCTAGTATATATCTTTCATATACAAGAAGAATCACACACCGACTGACTTCAAAGCAGCAGACATGTCAGCTTCTGTGAATGTTGGCTCTGCCTTATTGCAGCCTTCTGTATCACCTTTCAAATAATTGGAAAGTAGGAAGTTAGCAGCTTTAGCAGCTCCTGGTTTACAATCAGACGAAGAGAGCAACTCTATTGTTGTTTTTTCAAGACGAACACGTGTGATCACATTCTTCAAAGAAGTATCCTGTATTTGCAATGAATTATATGAGAATCACATATAAAAGCACTTTATACTGCTTGCTACGAAGTAAAATTCAAGAGATGGATCATAACTCACAGTGCATGGTTTAGCATTACAGCTGGAATTAGCCAAGCTAATCAGATAAGTCTCCAGAGATTGTTTCAGCACTCCTATATCATAGAAATAAAAAAATTGTGGAAGTAAACTTGAAGTGATATTGATTTTATTCTTTGGTCAAATTTGTATAAAAGGGATGTGCAAGTTTGCTTACCTTCCATGTCATACAACATTATATACTTTACACCGATATCTGATAACCAATGCAAAAGTTGTTTAACTTGTGTAGCGTTTTTAGCTTCTGCACTATCTATCACAACTGCCAAGTACTGAAGTTTATGTAATGGGAGCATTCGATACTTCTGCAGAAACTCTGATGAAATTATATAGCATTTCATAACTTGGATTAGATGTGACCCAGTGTGCATGATGCTGACCAATAGATGGAGTAGATACCAGCTTAATCCCAGAATAAATATGAAGATCCCGGATATGTGGAGTCTCTGCACAATTTAAGTACCAAAAGAAAAAATCACCCATTATAAGTGGCTTGACAATGAACTCAACATGGTGAATTTAACTAGGAAACAACCATGTAAATACGAAGAAAGGAGGGGAAAATATGTTCATTTACAGTCCTTAAGACTAATCTCATCACCAACCTAGAGACAAGGCTCTTTCAAACCACTTATAATCATGAATGGCCATATACAACTTTGGAATATGATTGGAACTGAGGTTCAAGTGAGAATCTGAACTTGTGCATTTTTTTAGAAGCATATGAAATGCAGGTTGACAACTTTCCACTATTGTTAGAGAATAAGAGTCAAATTTTGCTCAAGTGTCAAACTAAGATATTGCTAGATATGCAATAGCACAATTTAAGCTTTTCATGTGAAAGAAAAGCAACAGAATGTGATATAAAACAAACTAAAACCAAGTTTTGGTACTTCTTTGAATTTTATAGATATTTGGCATCAACCATGTTTAAATTCTTGGGCTATTGAGTCCAGTATCTTTGCTAGAAACAAGCAAAAACAAGAAAAGGAAAAAAAATCCATTTGCTTCTCTTGTTCTCATCACTTACCATATGCATTGCGTATTTCTTCTATTTGTAGTAAGATCATTGATGTTAGTGATCTCTGACTTCAATGTCGCTTCTAAAATTGAGGTAAGATCACTTTGTGTTGCTACATATTTGTTATTATTCTGTTATGATGTTTGACTACAAATAGCATTAGGCCAACTACCTAAATGAAAAACCACTTATTTACCTTTGCTTGTGTGAGCAGGAGGTTGGCTGGTATGGCTTTTTTTTTTTGGGAAAATAGTTTGGCTTTAATTTATTAGCTCACTACTTAATCAGCTTAAGTTTATGCATGAAATAATTTTAAAAAAAAAATTCATAATAATGGAGCAACCTACAAGTTCTTATTCCTACTGGCAAGCCCATCAGGTCAAATCTATGGTAATTCAAGCAGTCGTGACTGTAAAGCCACTATATAAATGATGTTAAATGTCAGTTTGATACCACCATACCACAATGAGCCGATTAAGGTCTTACATAATATTTTTCTTAAAAAAACATAGCGGGATAAGCATCAGCTTCATAAGAATTTAGTGGTAGCTTCAAACAAGAGTAAAATGAAGGTCACTTGACTGGATATATATTATCAAGAGCAACATGATGATAGTTGATGGCGTAAAAGGGTTAAAGTGTGAGCACGTGGGGGGACCACGTGATTAGATTGGCTAGGGAAAACAACCGCGTGAGGAGATGGAAGTTCACGTGAACAAGAATTCTTGTGCAAAGAAATTGTTTAGCGGACAAAAACAAGGCCCACCCGATTACCTACTTTCATATAAATACCAAGTCTTTTGCCCTAGGTCGGTGTGCAAGGTAAGGAATTAAGGGGAAAAGGAAAAACAAAAGGTTGCAGTGCAATTGAGGGCGTGTGCAGGAATCTTTTGCGGCTACAGTGCTGGAGGCAGAGCCGTCATTATTTTGTTTTTGGTTTTGTGCAGTCCCTTCTTTAGGGTTTTGTGCATTCTTTTGTAGAGAGATATTGTGAGGGATTTGATAATTGTGTGAGGGTTTAGATTGAGTGGTTGTAAACACTAGTTGTATTATCTCCCTCTAATAGTAAATCCCCCCTCCTTGCCCCGTGGACGTAGGCAGTTTGCCGAAAGGAATCTTTTGCGGCTACAGTGCTGGAGGCAGAGCCGTCATTATTTTGTTTTTGGTTTTGTGCAATCCCTTCTTTAGGGTTTTGTGCATTCTTTTGTAGAGAGATATTGTGAGGGATTTGATAATTGTGTGAGGGTTTAGATTGAGTGGTTGTAAACACTAGTTGTATTATCTCCCTCTAATAGTAAATCCCCCCTCCTTGCCCCGTGGACGTAGGCAGTTTGCCGAACCACGTAAAATTGGTTGTTTGAGTTTGTGGTCATTGTAATAGTTTTTAGGATCCCTCGACGCGCAGTCCTAGAGCTGACGAGAGGAAGAGCAACCACTTTGATGGGATATTAGGCTTCAGATTCTTGTTCCCTTTGAGAAATAAGAATTTTTATCGATCTTTCTCTCTTATTGTGCACCAGAAACTCTGCCGAAATTTTCGCTGCGCACAACAAGTGGTATCAGAGCCCAGATTCCAGATCTAGGGTTTGGTTGGAGGAGTAGATCAATTTGGAGACCCGTTTAGGACTTCGTTGGTGATAAAGGTGGGATCTTTTGGTAAAGACTCTATCTTTCAGTTTTGGATCTATTCTTTGTTCGTTGGTGCGTAAGATGTCGGGGAAAGAAGGTGCTTTGGGTGTCGAGGGTGGTTCTTCTGGCGTGAAGACCATTCAGAGTTTGAATATCCACTCTATGAAGATAGATGTGGAGAAATTTAATGGCACAAAAAACTTTGGATTATGGAGATGCGAGGTTTTGGATGCGCTGAACGCGAAGAATTTGGAGGATATATTGGAGTTAGATGGCAAGCCAGATGAGATTGAAGAGAAGGTTTGGAAGAAGATGAATCGAACGGCGTGTGGGGTGATTAGGTCTTGTTTGACTCAACATCTAAAATATGATGTGATGAATGAGACTTCTGCGAAGAAGATTTGGGAGATTCTCGAAAGCAAGTATTTGATCAAGAGTGTGAAAAATCGCTTGCATTTGAAGAGGATGTTTTATCGTTTCCAATTGAAGAAGGGAACCTCCATTAGAGATCACATGAACCACTACATTAAGCTTCTTGCGGATTTGACGAATGTGGATGTCGTGATTGAAGATGAGGACAAGGCGTTGCTGTTGTTGAGTTCCTTGCCCGATGAGGAATATGAGACCTTCGTTCTTACTCTGATTAATGGGAAGACATCACTTTCGCATAGTGAGGTCACTGCTGCATTGGTGAATTATCAGCTTCGGAAGAAGGATAAGGAGAATTCGACTGAGTCGGTAGCAGAGGCGTTGGTCGCAAGAGGGAAGAATCCGAACCGAAAGAATTAGAAGTCACAGTCTAGAGTAGGAAAAGATCAGTGTGCTTGGTGCAAGAAGACTGGTCATTGGAAGAAAGACTGCCCAAAGCTCAACGAATGGATGAAGAATAAGCAGAAGGGAAAAGGGAAGCAACCATCATCAGAAGCAAATATCGTATCGGATGGTAATAATTCTGACTCTTCTATTTATTCGCTTTCTATCAGCCCTACAGATAGCTATTCGGAAGAATCTGAATGGATGTTGGATAGTGGTGCGACCTATCATGTGTGCCCTAGAAGGGAATGATTCTCCAGTTTTAAGAAGCTGGTGGATAGTGATATGGTGTACATGGCCGATAACCGTGCATGCCAGATCATTGGGATAGGAAGAATTCGCATAAAAATGTTTGACGGGACTGTTAGAGAGTTAAACGATGTGAGATATGTTTCTTTTTTGAGGAAGAACTTGATCTCGATTGGAGCTTTGGTTGGAGAGGGTCTGAAGGTTCGTGTTGAGGACATGGTTCTCGAGATTGCGAGAGACTCTCGTATTTTGATGAAGGGCGTCAGGAAAAATAACCTGTACTACTTGACTGGAGATATAGTGGCAGGTGGAGAGCTGACGACTTCTGTTGATTCGACTAGACTGCGGCATTTGGGGCTTGGCCATTCCAGTATTGATTCCTCGCATAAATTGAAAGAGGGTGTGAAGACCTACAGTTTGAAGTCCAGTGAACATGTTGATGTGAGCAAGAAGACCGAGGTGAAGTGTGGCACCTCTATTCACCGTGCTAAGGGTCGTTCTAGAGGAGTTCACGTGGATGTTTGGGGGCCTTCCAAGGGGGCATCATTGGGAGGTAATAGGCGTTTGGTTTCCTTTGTTGGTGGCTGTTCTAGACGTGTTTGGGTTGCAACCAAATCCCCATTGGAGAAAGTCCTAGTAGTCTCTAACAGATTGAATAAGTGTGTAATAGACAGAAAGGTGAAGGTACTTCATTCTGGTGGGAGGTACAAGATGGACCTGTTTCTGTATTGGAGCCGAGCTCACGGCATTTCGAGATACTTCGTTGGAAAGGAAATCTTGAGGCAGCTAGATAGGGTGATAAATTTAGAGAACCGTACCTTGCTGGAGGAGGATCGGTGTTTGTTGTCAAGCAATGGTCTGCAGAAGAGTTTCTGGACAGAGGCTTCGACATATTTAGGTCATCCTATTAAAGAGTTGTCAACTGCTGTGATTGGAGGTAAAACTCCATTGGATGTTTGGTCTGATAGTGTCACTTTGGTTGAGGCTTCGATGAGGGAGCTAATTGACTCTCAGCAGGTGGAAAGTTTTGGACAGACCTTAGAGGTATCGCAACGGGTGGAGACTGATGCTACTCCACATTGGGTGGGGATTTTCCTACATACTCCAGGTCATTCTGCATTGGTTAGGATTCCAGCTGAGGTGACACAGCGTGGAAGTCATTTGGATTCGGATGCAGATGATGAGTTGGGTTTTGATTCGAGTGCAGCTGATAGATCCAGTTTGGATATGACCATTGGTTCACCTCAGGTGGAGGTGTTTGAGACCATTGGAGGTGCTATCAGTCGCAGAGTTGATGATATTGGAGAAGGGTTGCGAACTCTTCTAGTGAATTGAGGCCTTTGGAGGCCATTTGGGTGAACTACGTTCGGCTTGATTCCTTGGGCAAGAGGATACGTAGGAAGTCTTATGATGCAGCCGGGTTGGATTTTGATGGGGGTGAGATTGATTTGGTGAGTTGATACCGATATTTGGAGAGTGTTTGCATTCTCATTTGGGTTCTCGACTTGTTGTGGATTGAGTCCGTTGTCGTGAATCGTTTCACTTCGTACCGGACGTAACAAGTGAGACATTTGGTTTGGTTGGTGTCGGCTCAGTTTTGGGAAACTTCACCGAGGTGGAAAATTGTGAGCACGTGTGGGGGACCACGTGATTAGATTGGCTGGGGAAAACAACCGCGTGAGGAGATGGAAGTTCACGTGAACAAGAATTCTTGTGCAAAGAAATTGTTTAGCGGACAAAAGCAAGGCCCACCCGATTACCTACTTTCATATAAATACCAAGTCTTTTGCCCTAGGTCGGTGTGCAAGGTAAGGAATTAAGGGGAAAAGAAAAACAAAAGGCTGCAGTGCAATTGAGGGCGTGTGCAGGAATCTTTTGCGGCTACAGTGCTGGAGGCAGAGCCGTCATTATTGCAGTGCAATTGAGGGCGTGTGCAGGAATCTTTTGCGGCTACAGTGCTGGAGGCAGAGCCGTCATTATTTTGTTTTTGGTTTTGTGCAGTCCCTTCTTTAGGGTTTTGTGCATTCTTTTGTAGAGAGATATTGTGAGGGATTTGATAATTGTGTGAGGGTTTAGATTGAGTGGTTGTAAATCCTAGTTGTATTATCTCCCTCTAATAGTAGATCCCCCTTCCTTGCCCTGTGGACGTAGGCAGTTTGCCGAACCGCGTAAAATTGATTGTTTGAGTTTGTGGTCATTGTAATAATTTTTAGGATCCCTCGACGCGCAGTCCTAGAACTGACGAGAGGAAGAGCAAATATCCCACTTTGATGGGATATTAGGCTTCCCTCGACGCGCAGTCCTAGAACTGACGAGAGGAAGAGCAAATATCCCACTTTGATGGGATATTAGGCTTCAGATTCTTGTTCCCTTTGAGAAACAAGAATTCTTATCGATCTTTCTCTCTTATTGTGCATCAGAAACTCTACCGAAATTTCCGCTGCGCACAACATAAAGTATAGACATGGAGGACATGGATTGTATTTGTTACCAATAAATTAACTCTCTAATTGCTGTAATTGCTCTATTTGTTTCTCTTCAACAGGACCAACAAAAGGAAAAACAGCTAAGCAATCTATTAATTTACCAAAGATGATGATCCTTACAGCATTTAAAGTAGGTAAACCATTTGTGTAACTAAGTGTTTAAGACAATGGTTTTTTTCTAATTTCTAAATCAAATATTTATCTATTTCTTTAGTCGAAGTAGAACTCTTGAAACCAAACAACTTGGGGGCAATTTCATTCATAGCATCAGCTCAACACAATCACACCCAAATATGAGAACTTGATCAAATTCCCAACTGAGTTTTCATTCAATCAGCATAAAACCACCTAAAAACCCAATTAATCACAAACAAAGTTCACGAAATAGCTTACCCTGAGATGGGTCATCATTATCTCCATCTCCTTATTGAAAATCATATATCTGCAACCCAAAACAAAAAAAAAAATCAAAAATAAGCAGACACAGTAGATTAATGTACACCGATTGGGAAAGGAAGGGGGAAAAAATCTAACATTGATCGTAACAAAAGAGCATCCATGGTGAGCGTAATGTGCAGAAATCAAATAAGCGTATGAGGAAATAAAGAAAGGGTTATAGAGTTAGTACAACTCACTTTTGAGATAGAAAGTTTAGGGATTTATAAAGGAGAAAGCACAATAAGCGTGAAGAGAAGAAGCATGCAATTCGTCACTCTCCTCAAAATCCTCGAGTTCAGTTTAATACTTATTTTGAGGGTGGCTTCCTGAAGTTTAGTCTTGAGGGAGACGCGACGGAGACTTGGGAGTTACGAGGTTCTACTTTGCGGTTTTGCCTTTAACCCCTGTGAACTGTTTTTAACTCGGGAAAATTGCTTCCGCCTCCTTAAGTTTTCATCTATGTTTCGCAGTCCAAGTTGACTGATCAAGGGTGGAAAACCCACCTACCATTTTAAAGATAGTAGGCCAAGCACCTAAGTTTCCTGAATGGCGATTTCCTCTGGAATCCCAATTTAATCCTCAAAATGGTCTGCATTAAAAAAAAAAAAATCAAGAAAGAGAGGACTAGAGTGTGGAATTTTTACTTTTTTCTACACTCAGAAATAGTCTAGGGAGTTACACCGGAAAAATCACCCTTTTTTCTCACCAGGAAGTTCTAGCTTTCTGATAACTCTAGTTAGAATATGCTATCATTTGAGTGGCCTAGTAGGTCACATGATAAAGTTGTGTCGCTCCCTCATGAGGGGCTTGGGTTCGATTCTCGTGTGCACAAAGGCGCGATAAAAAGCTGTCAATCGCACTTTATTATATACATGACTTCACTCTTATATATCCCAAGTCTTTTTGTCACATTTAAATACCCTACTGTTCTTAAAAATAACACATAACTACCTCTTATTAGTTAAATGTTTAAATGTTATAGTTAAATATTGGAATATAGCCCTAAAAATATGGCTACACTACACGTGATGAAAATTGGTTAATCTTCATTTGACTTGCAATATTTAACTAATAGAAACAATAGATTGTTAGATGTCAGGAAATACTTAGGACAAATAAGTGCGAAGCAAATTGTATAGGTATTTAAGTACAATTTTACATACTTGTGTTTGGATACATAGGTAACATGTGACATGCACGCAAAAGCTTTACAAATTCCAAAAAAAGTGATATTTACATAACTTTATTATCGATCATCTGAAAGAGATGGTATCTCGCAATTTAACTGTGGTAAAATGTTTCTTCATATTATGATGCACTTGCGTTCACATTAAGCAGCAGTAACCTAGCATTATTTAGAGTGAGATTCGATCTATCAAGGTAACGAAATCTCTCTTGAGATTCAATCCGTGAAAGGTAATCAGTTTTTTTATCCCTTTGTCCAAACATGCTGGCTTAGTTACTTCACTTTTTTTTATTATCGGATTAAATAAGAAAGTTTAAGCAAGTCGTTGGGGGTTTTGTGTTAACGTTTATCATGTATCTTTATTAGCTGTGTTAATTGATTAATTTCATTTTATAACAATGTTATATATTTATTTGTAATAATTTACCAGCAAGTGATTTTGAGATTTCTAAACAAAGCGTAAATCATTATTTTATCTCTATATACAAGAAAAAAAAAACCCCAACGCCCAACAAGCTGGATCGGTGTCTCAGCTTTCTCTTAAGGCCAAGACGATTTCAATACCTCTATCTCTATGAGAAGTATGTGCCTAAAATAGTACTAAAATATTAGAAGCTTAATAATTAAATGGGAGAATGTTATTATATATTATATATAGTATATATATATATATATATAATATCATATATATAGAAAGTGAATCTAAGGTGACACCTTAGGCTCCCACCTAAGGAGCGCGGCCTAAAATCACATCATTTCTTTTTTTTTGCGATCCGCTCCGTTGAACTTGATCTACACGTTCTTAAACCAAGCACACCAATTTTGGGGTGAACCCATCGTGTTTTGACCATTTATCCACTCGTTGCAATTTTAACGGTTTCGAATGAATAGAACTTTTTGCACGGCTCAACGAATGGTCAAAACACAACGGGTTCCCCCCAAAATTGGTGTGTTTGGGTTTAAGAAGTGTAGATCAAGTTCAATGGATAGATCGTAAAAAAAATTAGGAAATGATGTGTATTCTAAGGCCGGTCCTTAGGTGAGAGCCTAGGGTGTCACCTTAGATTCACATTCTACTCCATATGTCCATATATATATATATATATATATATATATATAATATATATATATATAATATTATAATATATTATATTATAATAATATATATATATATATATATATTATATATATATATATACTATTCGGCAACTTAGAGCTATTTGGTTTGATTTCCATTTAGAGACTGTTTGGTTCATTTCTTAGAAACTCAAGTTTGAGAGATTACTCATGAGAAATAAGTTGTGAGACCAATTTTTATATTTTCAAACCCATTTCATGCTTTTTTTGAGAGGAAATGAGTTTCCTTAAATTTGGAACCCATGACACTATTATCTTACTAGTGGGTGAGTCATACATGCACAACATCTTTTTTTTTTCTTCTCTCAACCAAACACAAGAAAAGGAAATCAAACATGTTCACATGAGTTTGTTGGGTGTTTTGATTTTCTTTTCTTAGTTTCTAAGCCTACCAAACAGCCCAAAAAGAATTTGGATCATCTCCACTATAAAAAAGCAGTGGAGAGACCACTACTTTTAATCTCAATCGTTGATTACTTAATAAGCGGTTATGATACAATCTAAATCTAACAATTACCATACCCCTGTGTATTGCACTCATTCCTAATTTACACTAAAAGAAAAAATCATAACCACCACCTAGATAATCAATGGTTGTGATTATGTAGTGATCTCTTCACTACTTTTTAGATAGTGGAGAGGATCCGAATCCGCCCAAAAAAAGAAGTGGGCAGAGAAATAGTCTCCAAATATTTCCATAGATTTTTATGGAAATCTTTTTACTAGTGTTACAAAATGGAGGTTTCCATCTTTTGTACTTTTCCTAGTTTAGTTCAGAAGCACAAAATAAGGAAACCCAAAAGAAGGTTTCTTGTCATTTTTTATTTGGTTCACCGGAGAAACAAGAAAGAGAAAAAAATGTTTCTACATGGTTTTGATAGGATAAAGGTAGATTTATACAAAATATACCTCTTTTCTCTACTTTATAGAAATCTATCTCAGTAAAAATTTGGTGGACCAAACTGAGCTTTAGAAAACCTATAGAAACTATTTAATTACGGAAATACCATTGTTAGACGGTTTTCATAAAATTTTGTGCAGATTAGGAATCCTAATAACCTGTTACCAAAACAGATTTGGAATCATGTTACCAAAACAGATTAGAAATCCCAAAAACATGCTACCAAAACAAATTAAGAAACATATTAGAAACCTGCTATCCAACAGTTTGTCCGGAAGACAAAAGTTGGGAGGGAGAGTGAATACATTATTTATTAGGGTTTTTTTTGTGGAAGTGAGCTTCATTGTTCATGGATGAAGGAAGTTGGAAGTGAGAGCTCAGGATGTGGAAAGAGAAGAAGAGTGGTCTGATATTTAGTTTTAAAGAAAGATTGGTAGAGGCCAACAATTTCAAAGGAAACATAGGGAATTTCCCAACGTTTTGAGTGCAAACGTTGATGCTGCACTCGTTGCAGCTGCTACTATCGTAATTCTTCATGAGATTGAAGGAGAATCGGATTCAGAAGCATTTTAGGAATTTTTCGAGGCAATAGCCACATTCTATGGTGTAGAATAGATAAGTCTACAAATAACAACCTTTTTCCACTGCGGAAATCACAAGTTATAAGGGGAGCTAGAATTGCATCGTTGAAGTTTGTCCCTTATTACATTTGTTGTTGTTGTTACCATTGTTATTATATAGGGAAAATTGCTTCTGGCCCCCAATTTCCTTAAGGCTGCGTTTGGGAACTAAGATTTGGATTTGGAATGTTGATTCAAAATCAAAGGATTTTAAATCTAGGATTTGAAATCAATGATTTGATAGAATATTTTGTTTGGGTATCTTTACAAAATGCAAAGATTTGAAATCAAAGATTTCATATATAGTGTTTGGATACACTTTATTATACATGAACTTGGATTACAGAATTTGTGTTTTAAGAAAATTTATGCTTTCTCTTAACTCCTCAATCTTTTATGCGGACATTAAGGTTTATGTTGAGGTAAAAGTTAGGATAAATTTCACAAAGCCCCTGAGAAGTTTGACAAAATATCTTCAAATTTTCCAGTAGCTTATTTATTAATAAATTTTCAATAACGATATCCAATATATGAATCATTATTATCCAAATTTTCCAGTAGCTTATTTATTAATAAATTTTCAATAACGATATCCAATATATGAATCATTATTATCTTCAAACTATCACCATTATTATCTTCAAACCATCACCATTTAATTTCATAACAAAAGGAAAACAATGCTACCATCAGCTTGATCCAAGAATATCAATTCCAATATATGTACGTCACGGGAAAACAAAAACATCCAATACAAATATGGATCCATATAATTCCAATATATGTACGTCACGGGAAAACAAAAACATCCAATACAAATATGGATCCATATTTAAAAAAACTCACTTTTCTTTTCAATAACAAATAACATGAAACTACTACTCCTCACTGACACCTGAAGAAAAATCTGGATATTACATAATGGCATTGGCTGCACTAGCAATCCTAGGCCACAAATCAACACACTCCTTTCCAATTGGTCCAGTAATTGCAGATCCTGAAGAAGCAGAAAACATCGATTGATATATATTAGATGAAGAAGCAAAAATAAATTTATGCATTACAGTTTTCACTACAAACAACAATGCATGTACAAAATAGAGTCTGATGCTGAGATGGTTAAAAAAAGGATAATCCATGGGAAAAGGATGTAATATACCTTTCATTTCCCCCTTTGGGTTCACAATAACCCCGGCATTATCTGCATCACCAATCTCAGAGACTGAACATCAACTAACGCTTTTGCAGATATGCAAAGAGCGGACTACTATAAGTTTAACAACTAATCAAATTCACATGAGGCTAACAAGTGAACCCTTGACAAGATTAAACGAAATATCCCAAAATTGGTGGTTAGCCCCTGTTACTTGAAGATGCGAATGTCCACGAGGTCCAGATTACTTCACAAGAAAAGATAACAGGTAATGTCAATGCCTTCATTGGTTTTGTAGTACTTTGAGCCTTGTTGTCCATAAATAGAGACAAATTACACATGAATGGACCAAATCAGAAACGATTCAACTAATCTGCCTAACAGCAGCAACAGCCGCAAGTGTGTACCAAGGACAATCAGAAATGACAGTGAAACATTTTGTAAGTTTCAGTAACCCCCTAAACCATAGCACTATCCAAAGGTTCACTTAAAGCACACTCGATACTATGATAGATACAACACATATCCCAACAATATGAAGAAAGAATCATCCATCATCTGTTTTTTTAGGAAGGGATCAGGGGTCAGAATATATAATAGAAAATATAATGTTTTTATATAACAATGCGGAGAAAATATATAACAGAAAGGAAGTACTAGAAGAGTTAAAAGACACCAAATGCACAAACACCAAATAAAAGTAAATACTTACAAGATAAAGTGATGTAGGCACCAAGGTTTCGTATGACTCATTTAAGGTGATTACTCCACAAACACCAAGTTTTTAAGCATTGAACATGACTAGGAAATGGAACTGCACCTAGCAAAAGAAACTCATAGCAAATGTATTAGAGCAACGTGTTTAAGAAACAAAACAAGAATATCAATGAAAAAAAAATTCAAGAACATAACCTCAGTAGAACACAGAAGCAAAAAAAACCCTATAATGCACTCATGTTGGAAAGAATCACAAAAGTCATACTTTACTGTTTCCCATCTTCTCTTTTAAATTGGATTTCACAGTTTGACATATTGTTTATCTTTAAACCCTTTACAACTTCCAGTTTAAACTAGATTTTGCAGATCTATAGAACTTTTTTTAAAGAAAAATATGACCTATTATTACAGAGGGTATAATTACTTTTTCCCGATTGCAATAACAGGTGGTGAACACAATATTCATGCATGTGTGAGGATAATAACCACGATATTTACTCTATCAATCAAAAAGTCACTTTTTTTTGGGTGGGGGGTAACCATATAGCAAACTAAATAAACACTGCAATGACCAAGTTATAGCCATAAAACTCAGAATTATACACTCAAACTTCAACTCAACAAAGAATTAATAAAAACTAAGCACATGTTGTCTTCAATTAAATAAACATAGAATAAATATCTAAAAAGTTACAGAAATGTCTTCTGTAACATTGGAAAATCATGTAGTGCCAGAAGATAGACCGAGAGATATCAAAAGAGGCACACCGGGACTAGCATAATAATACAATACTCATCATGTTATAACAGATCAATTCAGATGATTTTACATCACCAACATTAACAAAGCTACAAAATGCGTTCTTTCAAAATGTCAAACGGGCAGACCTGAAGATGATCATCTAAAACAACTTTGCTTATAACTTTTAACACATCAATCAATGCCTCACACAAAAGTGGATGATCTAAATTTTGTGGAGATGCTTTTGGATTGGATTTAACCATTTATGACTTAATTTTTATGGAGAGTAGTGATAATGATACATGATAATTTATGACTTAATTTTCAATATTGCTTAACAGTAATAGAAGTGAAACATGAACCATAGAATATGAGCAGTATGCTTAATGTAAAAGATAAATATTGAAACCCAAAATAAACATTCAAGAAGCTATAGATAAGAGAATTACATTTAAAAATCACGATAATATCTTGAGAATTGCAAGGATTTTTAATTTGGTATCCCTATTAGAAAAAGTAGAGGAACCATAATGGTGAATAACGTGTGCATCATCAAACTATGCAGAACAAATTGATAACACAATCTTCTCCTTTTATGTTTGCAAAGATTTGCATTCAAGTTATTAATAACTCTTGTTGGTTATTATGCTCATCATCTCACCGCCAAAACCAGATACATAGGATGGCATTCAAGAAATATCGTAGACTCATCATAATTTATAAAATGCCCTATGTCTGCATCATATCTAGAAACTTCAATCTCACGAGTGTCGTAGACTTGAAGAGACTACTAAATGTACCAGAGTTAGGCCTAAGAGAACTAGGTTGGATGTAACCAAGAAAGTTTCGCTGGTGGTTGTTGTTGTTTAATTGATTAAACTTGAATTCTGTATATAAATCCAACTCTTTTCACTACCAAATTCCCACGCAGAGAACCTCCAAATATTATCGAACAAACATTATAACACAATTCTACGTAAGATGGAAAAATTTTCAGTCTTTTAAACAAATCCATTACCAATTAAACAGAGAAAATAGAGAAAACAGACCTCATCAACCACCGAAACTCCGCCTGGATCATCTTCCTGATGAAAAGATCATAGAGAAGCGCAGGGGTGGAGATCTCCTCCTCCTCCTCCTCCTCAATTCCCGCCTTTAAATCCTTCAGTTCCTCAATACGCAATCTTGAAATCTCCTCCTCCTCCTCCTCCTCAATTCCCGCCTTTAAATCCTTCAGTTCCTCAATACGCAATCTTGAAATTTGAAGAAAAATCAATCAGAGTCGAATCTTTCGCATGTTACGGAAACCCTAGGTGCTCGATCAAAAAGAACCCTCGGTCAGAAGATAGGCTCAGTCGCCTTCGATGTGGAAGTGGGAGTGGGGATCTAGTGTGGTGAAGTGTCACCTGGCCGAAAGCGGCGAAGACGACATCGAAACCCTCGCCGGAGCTGAGATCGACGGCGAGGGGGAGAGCGGGGGCGACGACGACGATGAGATCCTGAGGAGGGAACAGACAGTGGTGAGTAAATGTGATGACGAGAGAGGAGAAGGGGAGAGAGGAGAGATAGAGGTTAGAGAGAACTTGAGAGTCGGAATCGAGACTGAGAAATGAGAGAGGAGGAGTCCGGTCGGATTTTGGCAAATACCTAGGGGCAGGGTGAGATTTGAAATACGCGTATTTGGGTTTCCAAATTCCCCTCTTCAAAATAAGTTGATTTCAAATCTCAGCCCAACTTAGAGCCCAAACGAGAGATTTGGATTTGAAATACCCTGAATTTTAAATCCAGGGCCCAAATCCAAGTTCCCAAACGTAGCCTAAAAGTATTCCGCCCACCCTCAAGACTTTTTCAACACTCTCAAAGCCCCTAAAAGCAAAGCCACAATTCTCTGAGCCCTCAAAACACAAAACCCAATAGTTTAAAATATGTGAAGACCATAATATTGTTTCTCTTTTTTTTCATGATGTCACTGTGATGATTTGAAATGGTTTTTTTGGGGGGGGTGGGGGGGGGGGGGGGGGTGCCTCCTTCGATTGATCGCGTCGAACTTGCTCTCCGTTGACGATCCGAACGTCTTGATTCACTGGAACGATGTCTTCTCCTCACGATTTGACGCTGTGGAGAACTTGCAAAGCAAGTTTGAAACTCTGGACGAGTTGATAACTCTGATCGAGTTCGAAACTCTTGAAAAAGAGTCTTAAAAATAACTCTTAACGAGTTAATAACTCAGAGTGAGTTTTAGAAGAACTTGCAGAGCAAGTTTTGAACTCTGATCGAGTTGATAACTCTGAACGAGTTTGAACTCTTGAAAAAGAGTTGATTTGAACCGAAAGTCGGTTATAAGCCAAGGCCGAATAATTTCAAAGGCTTCAATTAAAAGCCTTCCAAAATAATTCAAGAGCTCCTTCAAGTTGTTGATCTCCAAAACTCTCTGTTGCTGCCAAGTCCCAGATCCAAGAATAAATGCCAGCCTTTTGACCGAATCTCCCTTTGTTGATGAGAAAAAATTCGATCCCTGAACTCAATTGAGTTTCTGGTATTTATAGGGGATTAAGGGTGGTAACTACCCCCTTAATCCGCTCTTAAGTGGGGCGAAAATCCCTCAAATCGTGGGGAAAAACAGTTCCTGGAACTGTTCATTGCGTGCTTGAACGAGTCAAACGCTAAAAACGGCGTTCAGGGCCCAAACTCTGCGTTTTTAGACTAAAAACGCAGAGTTGGGCCTATCTTGGTGGCTGAACGCACAGGCAGATTCTCTGTGCTAGGGCGTTAGAACGCAGAGCTGAACTCTGCGTTCAGCAGTTCAAGCAACACAGGCGCACATGCCACGTTTGGGCTTTAACTCTGCGTCCAAGGCTTAGGACGCAGAGTTAAATCTCTGTTGGAGATTTGAGACGCACAGGCCGCATGCGTTCTGAAATTGGAAACGCACAGGTCACTGGTGCGTTGAGGATCAACTCTGCGTTCAGAGTTTGGGATGCAGTCGAGTCTGTCGAAGAACGCACATTACGTGTGCGTTTCGTGATTTAACTCTGCGTTACAGAGCTCGACGCCTGCTAAGGAACGCACACTTGTCTGCGTTTTACGATTCAACTCTGCGTTACAGAGTTCGACGCCTGTTTAAGGAACGCACAGCTCGGCGAGCTTCAGGCTAAGTCCGATGTTCTGACGAAGTCCAGTCTTGCAGACGGACCTCAGAACATAATCTGCTACGAAGAACAGGTCATAACTTTCAAACCGTACGTCGGAATTGGACGAATTATATATGAAAATCGGCTATCTCGACGAGACGGGGCCATCCGAACCGAGCCGAAGGCTTCAGTTCGCTTCCTCCGTTTCGTCAAATTCCTTACGGTTTGAGAGATATATGCGTTTTAATATGAAGAGACCGTCAATTTGTAGTCTTTTTTGCTAGAGCTTTGCACAGATCGTCCTCTTGTAAACTTCGTCTTGGCTCCTTAAAAATATGAGAGTCGTCAGATTGTAACTCCCGATGTTGATTGTGAATGCTGTTGAATTAGAGCTTTCATCAGTTGTCGTGAAGGTCGTCAGATTGTAGCCTTCTACGTGAAAGTCCTCAAATTGTAGCCTTCTGGAAGTCGTCAGATTATAACTTCCATCATCGGTGTTTGATGGGGGATCAACTATCTATTGTGATTTTTAGACAGCCTACAGTGTTGCCATTCTGAAAAAAAGGCAGAAACTCCGGTGATGCAGCATAATTATGTACCAAAATTGCAAGTGCACAATTGATCAAGTTATAGTATAAAAAGTTATTGATCCCACGAGGAATGTGATTTTAAGAGATTATTAGAATTGGTTCTTATGTTTTGTGCGTGACAAAAATAGGATTAAAGAATAAGTGTGATTGTGATGAGTGATTGTTGTGAATATATGCAAGAGACAATAAATTGAATTTTAGAGGAGAGAAGAAAGAATCAAAGAATAAATGAAATCACAAGGCAAGAAAGAAGAATGAATAAAATCAAGAAATAAAATCAAGAATGAAAAGAAAATTCAAGAAAGTCAAGATGGAGAATTCAATTAAAGATATGAGAAATCTAGAATTTAATCCACTAGCTAATCTCAATTACAAAATACAAACTATTCTCTTTTTATCATATTTCAACTTAGATTTATTAAGCATAGACTATCAAACCATTTAAGAAAAGTATAACCTATCAAATTATCATCTAAGTCAAAATTACTATTCATGATAAGAACAACAACAAGATAGTAATCCTAGAATTCATAAGCATAACCTATCAAACCATTTAAGATAAATATAGATTATCAAATTCTTCTTCTACCAATTAGTTTTCTAGTTTATTATCCTAAACATGAATATTTAAGTGAAAGAGAATAATTCATATAATATAAAGAAAATTAGACTAGTTTCATACAATTCTAAGATTCCTACAAGAATTAATTTCACATTTTAAGAAATAAAAGCAAGAAGAAAAAGAACTAATTACAAAAATAAAAAGAAAAGAAAAATCTAAACTACGAACAAGAAATAAATCTAACTACAAAGAATTAAAATCTAAACTAAAAAATAAATTGTAAAAATTAAATACAAGAAAATAAATCTACTCTACAAATTATAGTGCAAAAAGAAATAAAAAGATAAAAAAATAAATCTACACTACAAGCATGAATGTAAATCTAACTAATAAGCAATAATAAAGAAATTACAAAAAAGAAATAAAAAAGGAAAATAAAAGAAATGCAAACCTTCCCAACAAAGAGGAGAAAAGATAAATTTAAAGTGGAGAAAAAATTATTATTATTAATTACAACAAAAGTTACAATTTTGGAAGGCCTTCTCAATTAAGAGTAGTCCTCCTCTCCAAATGGAGTTACAAAATTTTTCACACCTCTAACCCCTCACTCTCTACCCCTATTTATAGTAATCTTCAATGAATATAAGCCGTTAGATTTGTCTTGAGCCCCAAGCAACAATCTTCACCTTTGAATTTCTAGAACGTGCTACAGTCTCATAGGTTTCGATACCAGCATCGATGCTGGTATCGATACGGGTATCGATGCTGGTATCGATACGGGTATCGATGCCAGCATTGATGCTGGTATCGATACCCAGTCTCTTCCTTTTGCCATCCACAGATTTCCTCTTGTATTGACTTTGGGCTTTGGGCTTTTGGGCTTCATACTTATTTTCTTTATTAAATCAATGGCCTTTTGGATAAATTGGTAATTTGATTTTCCAATGGGCTTCTTGATTTCTCTTTTGCTTCATTTCTTCATTAAATCAATGGCCTTTGTTGAGAGATGAGAGTTTGAGATTTATTCTTCATTAACATGCATTTAAAGATAAAAACAATTATTAGTGACATATTTATTTATATAAAATAGATAATGAGGGTATAAAATTATAATAAAATATGATTATCATCCGGTGACTCCCGGTGTAGTTTTTTCCCTTTTTTAACTTGTACTTGAATCTGAGTGCTATATTTTTTTGTTATTTTATATATTGTTGTAATTTTTTTGAAATCGATGACTTGAGATTAAAGTAGAGTCTGTAAATTTATATATTATTGTTATTTTACTATAATAAATTTGTTGTTAAGGTTATGAGTTGGTTATGAAGGAAGGTTATGTGTTGGTTTTGAAGGTTACGAGTTGATTATGAAGGTTACAAGTTGGTTGTCAAAGTTACAAGTTGATTGTGAAGGTTAGGAGTTGGTTGTGAAGATTACGAGTTGGTTGTCAAGGTTATGAGTTGGTTGTCAATGTTACGTTTTGGTTATGAACCTTGGTAAGGAATTGGTTGTGAAGGTTACGAGTTGGTTGTCAAGGCTACGAGTTGGTTGTTAATGTTAGGTGTTGGTTGTGAATGTTATAAGCTGGTTATGATGGTTACACGTTGTTTGTGAATGTTATGAGTTTGTTGTGAAGGTTACGAATTGTTTGTGATGTTATGAGTTGGTTGTGAACCTCGACAATGAGTTGATTGTGATTGTCATTAACTAACATTCACAACTAACTCCTTACTGAGGTTCACAATCAACTAGTAACATTCACAAACAACTCGTAACCTTCACAACAAACTCATAACCTTCACAACCAACTCGTAACCTTGACAACCAACCCGTAACATTCACAACCAACTCCTAACCTTCACAACCAACTCCTAACCTTCAAAACCAACACATAACCTTCCTTCACAATCAACTCATAACCTTAACAACAAACTCACTATAGTGAAATAACAACAATATATAAATTTACATACTCTACTTTAATCTCGAGTCATCGATTTTAAAAAAAATTACAACAATATGTAAAATAACAAAAAATATAGCATTCAGATTCAAATACAAGTTAAAAAAGAAATAAAAAATTATACCGGGAGTCGCCGAAGTTTCCGCCTTTTTCTTCGGAACGGCGACGCTGAATCCATCGCAACTCGTCATCACCAGATCGTAGTTTTCTTCGCCTCATGAACGAACGACGGGAAAGTTTCATCGCCGATGTCGACGCTGTTGGAAAATTTTGGAGGGAACTAGAATCCCCCCCCCCCCCCAAACCCCCCCCAAAACCCATTTCAAATCATCACAGTGACATCATGAAAAAAAAAGAAAATGTATTATGGTCTTCACATGTTTTAAACTCTTGGTTTTCGTGTTTTGGGGGCTCAGGGAATTGTGGCTTTGTTTTTGGGGGTTTTGGGAGTGTTGAAAAAGTCTTGGGGGTTGGTGGAATACTTGTAAGGAAATTAGGGGCCAAAAGCAATTTCCCCTATTTTATATTAAGAGGTATTAGTCAAATAGAGCACAGGCTTTAATGTGATTACATAGATTAATAGTCATTTGAAAAATTCAACTGTTGAAACTTAAGAGTCCAGCTTCTCAGTTTCTGGAACTTGACTTCAGATACAAATTCTACCTGTGAAACTACCTGTGAAAATAAAGAAAGAGAAATAAAAGACGGAAATTTTCCTTTCAAAAGTAGAGCACTACCTTCACGCTAGTATATTTGTCAAATAGTCCACAACCAATCAGAAAGCAAAGTAAATTAAAAAGCACAATAGGGGCTGTTTGAATGCCTTTAGGAAACTGGAGTATTTATGACACAAAATAGAAAGTCGTTATCCACCTCATCACTTTTCATTCGAGTGTTTACATTGTTTGGTTAGGAATCTTTATGAATCCTAAAATAATAGTATTACATTGTTTGGATAGTATAATGTAAAGTAGAGTATTTATGACACAAAATGGAAAGTGGTTATCCACCTCACCACTTTCTACAAGGTTTTGGCTTTTTTATTATTGTTTTAGACACATTTATGACATTGTGTAAGCTTTCCAACAAAATCACTCCTAATTTTGATGATTTTGCTTTCAGTGACACCTCATCAAAAGGTGTAAGTTTTTCATGTAAAAGAGAATTTAAACAAACAATGTAAAGTAATAAAAACTGACATTGGGACCCACTTTTTTATACTTTCCATCATTTTACATGGTAAAACATACAACCAAACAGCCCCTAAATATTGGAGGAGATGAAAATCATTACTAACAGACAAGAGGGTATTTCAGTTTAAAATCAAAAAAACTAAGAGGGTAAAGATATGTAGGATACATTTTCAATAAAGATATGTAGGATACATTTTCAATGCTTTCTTCGGATTCAGTCGCATAAGACTTGGGTCATGTTTGAAGTTTTTTCTACTTACCCCCCAGAGAGAGTAGTCTCCATTTTTTTTTCTATAGACCCCTCTAATTTTCAACATTATTTTTACAGACTGGAACACCCAAACTATCATCATAATGTCCCAATTTTCAACACTATTTTCAAAAAAAAAACCCGTTAACTTTTGATAAAGTTTCATATTCCCCATTAGGGGGCATATTGAAAAAAGTTACTGTTGGATGTTTTGTTCATAAAAAGGTAATTTTGCCTTTGTGAATAGTCCCACATTGGAAAATGAGATGAATAGTATAGGGTATATAATGGTTCTCTCCTTATTGGGCTTTGAATAGTGTTTTGGGTTTTGTGGGCTTTGCATATCTATCTCACACACGCACGCACGCCACGCCTCGCCTCGCCCGCTTGCACATGCACATATTTTTTGCTTCTCAAGCTTTTATTTTTGCACGTTTTACACGTTTTGTAACGGCCGCATGCGGGTAACGGAAGCAAGATTTGTGCGTAACGGTTCCTTGGATTCAGGGGGTTACACTTTTCCTCACCTATATAAGCAGGCGTGGAGATCATTCAGAGACACACCAACGAAGAGAAGAACAACTTCTGAGCTCTCTTCTTTCTCTACTCTCATTTCTCCAAGAAATTTCGGCTACATATTTATATTTATATTTTGGGCAACCATTTTCGTCTGAGCATAAGCTCTGTGACTCACGCCCG
Source organism: Asparagus officinalis (assembly GCF_001876935.1). Taxonomy (NCBI): domain Eukaryota; kingdom Viridiplantae; phylum Streptophyta; class Magnoliopsida; order Asparagales; family Asparagaceae; genus Asparagus; species Asparagus officinalis. The sequence goes on from NC_033798.1 coordinate 11,104,853, forward strand.
AGTGCAGAGGCCGGCCGATTCTGGAGGTTTTTACCGCTAGGGAAGAGGGGACAGATTGTGTCAGGGCGATAGGCGAGTCCTCAATCTTCTAGGGCAGTGACATCACGACTGCTCCCGATCGGGCCTGAATTTTCTAACTCTTTAATTTGGATTTTATATTATTATTATATTCCTGTTTTGACAGCAATCTAGAAGATTGATTATAATTTTGCTGTTAATTTAAATCTGCAATTTTTAACCTATAGTTAACTGTTTTAATTGTTAACTAATTTTTGCATCTAAATTAGTAGATATAAAAAAAATTATTTTGCTGCTTTTGTATTCAATTTCTGTAACTGTCAAAAACAAAAAATCTTTAAGTGAACTGGTTTAAGTTTTCTTGGATTAGTTGGTGTCTAAGGTAATGTTTAAGGGTTGCATAAAGCGCTCTGTAAGAAACGAGGTACTTAATAGATCTTTGATCAACCTCTAGTACTATCCTTACCTGGCCAAACTACCCGAGTAAAACTTTAATCTTTTCACTTTTAGAGTTTTTAGTTAAGAGCATGTTTAATTAAGTTTCCGGTCTAGTAGTATTGACAAAATCCTTTATTTGATCAGATTACATCTACCTAGACTAGTAAACTCAAATTGTATTGACAAAATCCTTTATTTGATCAGATTACATCTACCTAGACTAGTAAACTCAAATTGGACTTATGGCAATTCCTGATCATTCAAAAAAGATCAGATTACATCTACCTAGACTAGTAAACTCAAATTGGACTTATGGCAATTCCTGATCATTCAAAAAATGTCAAACCTGAGAAGTTCACCGGTGTCAACTATAAACGGTGGGCTAATTAGATGAAATACTGGCTCACCACCATAGGTCTTTTATCTGCTATTGACACTCCTGAGTCTTCTACTAGTGGTTCTCAACCTTTGACTCCTGATCCTGCTCAGCCTGCTCCTTCCACTTCTAGTTCTGGTGCTAGCTCCTTTTCTAGCTCTATGAAACCAGAAGAAATTAACTATCATTGTTGTCAGAGGATTCTTAGCGCACTTGCGGACAACCTTTATGACATATACTATGAGTTCAAAAGTACAAAAGACCTATGGAATGCTCTTAAAGCAGAATATGGCTATGATGATGCCAGAATTCTGCGTTTCACCTCCTCATCCTTCAATAAATTCATGATGGTTGATGACAAGCCCATTAATGAACAAATTCATGAATTCCTAGATTTCCTCCGTCATCTCCAATTAAAAGGAAACACTTTTACTAACGATTATAAAGTTTCCTGTTTGATTGATAAACTCCCTCCCTCCTGGTCTAGATTTGCTGGAGATCTCCGACACAAGCAAGGAGATCTAACCTTAACTGAAGCCCTCAAAGCTATTCGTATTGAAGACCAGCATGGGAAAAATTCCAACACCAAGAATGAATCAAAAGCTAAAGTAAACTTGGTAGAGGATAAGCCTAAATCTAGGAATTTCAAACCCAAAGGGAAGAAATTCAAGAAAAACCAACAATCTTTCAACAAATCTTCCTTCAAGTCAAATCCCAATTCTTCCAGCCATAAGTCTGATGGAAAGTTCTACTTTGTCTGTGGTAGAACCAACCACATGGCTCCCAACTGCTTCTTTTGGAAGAAGGAACCGGCTAAACCTGCTTCTAAAGGAAATGGATCCAACAAAGTTAATATGTTTGAAATGAATCCAACCTCTTTCAGGTTAGCCTATTCACCTCATCTTGTAAATTCTCTAACTTCTTCCACTGATTGGTATTTGTATTCCGGAGCAAATATCCATGTCTGTAATGATCGCTCTTGGTTTTCAAATTATCAGGAATCAAGTGGAGGAAGCATAAGCTTAGCAGATGACTCCACTAAATCAATAATAGGAAGTGGACGTATAGAGCTCACCATGACTTCTGGGAAAGTTCTTCATCTGCAAGGCGTTTATCATGTTCCTTCTCTCCGTCGCAATCTGATTAGTGAATCTCTTCTTCTTAGAGCTGGTTATAGGATTGTAAAAGAATCCAACAAATTTGTGATTACAAAGAGTAATGTTTTCATAGGAAAAGGTTTTATCTGCAATGGCCTTTTCAAACTCAATGTAATCAATTCCAGTTCTAATGAAATTTCTGAGTCTTTTGTTATACAAATTGTTGAATCTTGTGATGTCTGGCATGGACGACTTGGACATGTCAATTTCCAAACCTTGCAGAGAATGAGTAAATTAAACCTTATTCCCAAATCTTCTCATGATACCTCATCTAAGTGTGAAATCTGTGTTCAAGGGAAACACACTAAAAAATCCTTCAAGTCTATAACTAGAAACTCCGAACCCCTCGAATTAATTCATAGTTATGTGTGTGACTCAAACCGAGTTCTCACCCGAGGGGGTAGGAGCTTTTTTATGACTTTTATAGACGATCACTCCAGATATTGTTACACCTATCTTCTCAAGACTAAAGATGAAGTCTTAGATAGGTTTAAGGTGTACAAAGCTGAATCTGAGAACCAACTTGACAGGAAGATCAAGATTCTAAGATCTGATCGGGGGGGGGGGGGGGGGGACCACCATATGACTGAATTGCTAAGAACATGGTATTATTCATGAGGTTACTGCTCCCTATACACCACAATTTAACGGGGTAGCTGAACGAAAGAATAGAACCCTAATGGACATGGTGAACTGTATGTTACTCAGTTCAGGAGCACCTGAAATCTCTGGGGTGAAGCTCTTCTTTCTGCTTGCTTCATTCTCAATAGGATTCCCCAGAAAAATTCTGATACAACTCCTTATGAATATTGGAAGGGGAGATATCCTAATCTGAATTTCTTCCAGGTTTGGGGTTGCTTGGCTAAAGTAGCTATTCCCGAACCTAAGAAGAGAAAAATTGGTTCTAAGACTGTAGATGCTTCTTTTATTGGATATGCACTAGATAGAAATGTTAACAGATTTCTAGTCATCAACTCTGAAATCAATGACATATCCAACAATACCATCATTGAAGCAATAGATGCAGTCTACTTTGAAAACATCTTTCCTTTCAAATCTAAAATCTCAAAAAATCCCAGATCATCCCTTCCTTCCGATCTACCATCTTCCAGTTCTTCTCAACCTCTTGATATTGAACCTCGAAGAAGCAAAAGAGGTAGAATCGAAAAGGATTTTGGAGAAGACTTCCTTACCTTTCTTGTTGAAGGTGATCCAAGTTCATTCCAAGAAGCAATGGATTCACCTGAGTCTCATTTCTGGAAAGAAGCCATTGATAATGAAATTAAATCTATCATGGAAAACCATACTTGGATACTTACCGACTTACCTCCAGGTTGTAAACCTATTGGTTGTAAGTGGATATTCAAAAAGAAACTCAGAGCTGATGGTTCCATAGATAAATTTAAAGCTAGATTAGTAGCTAAAGGCTTTACATTTTGATACCTATTCTCCTGTAGCCCGAATCTTAACTATCCGAGTATTATTAGCCTTTGCTGCTATCCATAAGCTAATCATACATCAGATGGATGTCAAGACTGTTTTCCTGAATGGTGATTTAGATGAAGAGATCTATATGCACCAACCTGAAGGCCTCATTACCAAGGGTCAGGAAAACAAAGTCTGTAAGCTTGTTAGATCTTTGTATGGTCTTAAACAAGGTCCTAAATAATGGCATCAGAAATTTGACAACGTCATTGCACAATATGGCTTCACTGTGAATGAACATGATAAATGTGTCTATTCTAAAGTGATAAACAATGACTATGTCATTCTCTGTCTCTATGTTGATGATATCCTTATATTTGGAATAACACTTGAATTAATTTCAAAGGTTAAGGATTATCTTTCCAAAAACTTTGATATGAAAGACTTAGGTCTTGCTGACATGATACTTAGAATGAAAATATCTAGAGACACTAGATGAATATCTTTGAGTCTTTCCCATAGCATTGAGAAAATGCTAATCAAATTCAACTTTCATAACTCTAAACCTGTTTCCACACATTATGATTCTTCTATATCCTTGAAGAAGAATGAAGGTGATCCTGTCTCCCAGTTAAGGTATTCTCAGCTGATTGGATCTCTTCTTTACATATCCAACCGGACCAGACCCGATATAGCCTATGATGTAGGGAGACTGAGCCGGTATACTAGCAACCCTAGCAAAGATCATTGGACTACCTTAGAAAGAGTATTCAAATATCTGAAAGGCACAATTGACTATTGCTTGACTTATACTGGTTACCCTGATGCTATAGAAGGGTATAGTGACGCCAACTGGGTCACGAATTCGAACAGTATAATGTCTATATCAGGATATGTATTTCTTTTTGGTGGTGCAGCTATATCCTGGAAATCTTGTAAGCAAACTGTAATTGCCAGGAGCACCATGGAGTCTGAATTGATTGCTCTTGATACTACTTGCACAGAAGCCGAATGGTTAAAAGATCTTCTCTCTGAACTTCCTTTGGTCCCTAAACCCTCTCCTCCTATTTTCATTCACTCTGATTCTAGATCTACCATAGAGCTTCTAAAGCAAGTACATGTAAATAAAAAACATAACAGACATATTCAAATAAGATATAAGTCTGTACAACACCTGTTAGGCAAAGTTGTGATCTTGGACTTTGTAAAGTCTGAGAAAAATCTTGCTGACCCTTTGACTAAGGGATTATCCAGGAGTGTGGTTCTGGATTCATCGAGGGAGATGGGGTTAAGCCTATAAATGAGGTCACTGACAATGGCAACCCAACCCTTATTTGGAGACATAGTCCCAATGTCGGTTCAATATGGTAGAAACAAGCTGGACAAGTGACTCTCGTGTGGAGCATCGACCTAGATATATTTATATATCATTATGTAGCATTTGCTACTACCCCTTCTCTATGATGACGATGCTCTTGTAGACTGTCTAAAAATCACTACAGATAGTTGTAGGCTGTCTAAAAATCACAATGGATAGCTGATCTCTATCAAGCTCCGACAATGGAAGTCACAATCAGACGACTTTCTAATTACTGTATTCGCAATTCTACAATCACTACAAACACGGCCTCATTTCTGAGATGAGTGATCTTGATGGTTGCGACAACAACATGACTAATATTATATTAGCAACTATTAGAGATGCTGATGAGCAGTGTAATGATTTCAGAAATAAAAGTTTGGACGTAGTTGGTGAGTTGCTTGGTAGAGAGCTGTGGGCAAATATTCATCTAAAAACACTATGGATGTTGATTCCCGTCAAGTTCCAACAACGAAAGCTACAATCAAATAGCTTTCGCGCCGACAATCGAAAGCTGCAAATGGAGGACTTTTCACATAGATCGAGAAGAGTTACAATTCAACGATACTTCCGACAACTGATGAAAAACTCTATTCAGCAGTCTTCACATTCTGCAGTGAAAGTTACAATCTGACGACTTTCACATTCCACAACAGCTAAAGCTAGGATTACTGAACAACGGTCCTTGCAACGCTTTACAGAAGAAGTTACAAGTCAACTAGCTCCTTCTAAAACGCAGATGTCATCCCCGCGTTACAATTCTGGAAGTGCGGGCGACCACCGCGTTTCCAAGCACAAGCTAAACGTGAGCGACCCTCGCGTTCGTAGGGGTTCAACCAACACCGACCCCCGCGTTCCCAAACTACAACAAACCAAAACGCGAGCGACCCTCGCGTTCAATGATGTTCAGCCAACACCCAACATCGCGTCTTAATTCTAAGAGGCGACGTTGGGTTTTGAACGCCAGATTGGGCGTTTGACTCGTTCAAATACGAGTCGAACGGTTTTAGAACTGTTTTCCCCACGATCTGAGGAAATCATGCCCACTCAGAAGCGGATTTAGAGGGCAGTTACAACCTCTGATCCCCCTATAAAAACTCAACAAACTCAACTGAGTTAGAGGCTGGCTTTTTGGAACGGAAGAGTTGGCAGCAGGTTGGATTTTCAGGATCTCAACCACTCAGGTTTGGTGATTCAACAGCAGCAGCAGTAAAATCCTTGGAGATAGGATTTTTGAATCAAATTCAGAAGATCAAATCTGAGAGGATTCTTCAACAACAGAATATCAGCTTGGTCATTAACCGAATTTTTGGTTCTAACAACTCTATTAACAGAGTTCTAACTCGTTTAGAGTTCTTAAACTCATTCAGAGTTATCCATTAAACTTTCCACAGAAGTTCATTGTTCCCACGAGATAGAAGACGGTCGGATCGTCAACGGAGAGCAAATTCGACGCGAGCAATCGAAGGAGGCATTCCATCGCTACCAAGAAGAACCCAGTTTTAAACAAAGGAGAGAATCAAATTTGTTCTCTTCTCTTTTGTAATCAAATTGTAATCAGAATCAAAGGAATACAAGTCAATTTTCTTTGTTCTCTTCTTTGCAATTTTCCCTACAAACATCCGACGTCCACCTCATGGGAACCACTGTAGAAACTCGCATCGTAGAGTTTGATCAAGCTAATTATGAGGAAGCCTTATCCTCTGGATCGCTTAGCCCCAAGGCTAAGCATGGTGTCCGCAAGATCTCCAAGGAGATCAATTCTGTTGTTGAAGTGCCGAAGAAAGCCCTCTCCTTCGGCCAGGAACTCAAACTAGCTCTGCTAGTTGAAGATCCCACCTCCGCGTCAGCCAGACATACTTCGGGCCACAAACGGCCTCTGGAGGAGACGAGTTCCATGAGCGTCAATGACGCTGCTGCTAAGGCTTTGAAACAAGCCAAGAAGAACGCCGCTCGCAGACGAAGAAGATCCATACGTCGAGCACACTTGCGTGAAAGCCAAATGTTAGCCCAACGCGAGGACCGTGTTTCTGAAAATTCACCCGAACCTAGCGTTCCCAAGGAAGAACGTTCACTTCGCGGCAACGAGCCCGACTATGAGCCTCGGCTTATACAGCTGAAACGCGACCCTGAGTGGCGCGTTGTTCCTTCAAAACGCAGCCCTCAGAAGGGAGCTGTCAAAACTAAACGCAACCCTCAGGTGCGCGTTCAAACGAAACATGACTCTCAAGAGTCTGTTTCACCAACCAAACGCGACCCTCAGGGGCGCGTTCAAACAAAACATGACCCTCAGAGGTCTGTTTCATCATTTAAACGTAGGCCTCGGCCTAATGTTTACAAATCTCAACGCGACCCTCGCGTTATTTCTCAGGAACGCGACCCTAGATCCGTTTCTCAAGAACGCGATCTTCAAGAGGTCTGTCAGGTTCAGAAAAGTCAGCGTGGCTTCAAAATCCACGTTCGACAAGAACCAATCTCACCCACCCAAGGGCAGGGGGGTCCATCTCCGCCTCCGTGCCCGGGGAAAGTCTCCTCCCAAGTTCCTGATCTGTGGGAATTATTGTCGAGAGGAAAACCAACAGCACAAGCAGCTCACTCATGTCAATGTGAGAGGCTTATATCTGCAGTCCTGTCAGAATGCCATTGTTGCGCATCCACACCTCGGCAGTCTGTATTCGACAGGTTGACGAATGTTGTTAGACCTGCCAAACGACAACGCCGATACAAAAAGAAGACAGCTGAAGCGGAATACTCTGAAGTCACTATCAACATGATCGGCAGAGGAAAAGCCTCGCATTCCGTTCTGACGAGTCGCAAAGAAGTCATTCTCTAACTATTAGGGAAATTTGTGACCAGTTCGAAGGAGTATATCGGAATACTCGGACTCGGACAGGAGCTATCCGTCCGGTTAATTATCAAAGATTGGCCAAGGGGGTCGTTTCCGACGATGAACAGTCGACAGTCGCCGAATCTCAATCTTCAAGTTCTGTTGTCGCACACGAGGTCTCCGCTTACACGACAGGGAACCATGAAGACATAGCCAAAAGAGTGGACGAACATCATGTCATGCTCCAGGCGCAATAGGAGACACTTCTCCAATTAAAGGATATGCTGGCCCAGCTTCTCGCTGAAAAAGGCCAAAAACCCGAGTCTTCCCGGAGAACTATGTCAAAGGGAAAGCAAAAGGCGCACGAACATTCGGATCGTGAGACTCACAACTTGGATTCTTCTTCTGAAAATGAGAAGGAGATGTAAAAAGAGCTGTATCCTCAGTCCACCAAAATGGATGAACTGGAAGTTCGTCTCAATGCAATCGCCAACAGAAGCGAGCTCCGTGAAGAAGGAGTAGTGCGGCCTTACCCTGCCGAGTGGGATACAGCTCCCTACCCACCGAAATTTAAGGCCCCTACCTTACAACCGTTCGATGGCACAGGATCGCCGAATCAGCACATCTACTACTTCAAATCCCAAACTAGAGATGTGGTAGCGAATGACGCCATCCTGACCAGGCTATTCATCGGTACCCTTAAGGGTGTCGCTTTCAGATGGGGGTAGCGGAGTGTCGCTCCTGGAGACAACTAGTTTCACAAGGAGAACAAGCTGAAGAGATAGTGGCGCGAGTTAAAGCTGAAGAAGAGCCGCAACCCAAGCCGCAGCAGCAACGCAACCAGAACAACGCCCAGCGGTCTAAGGGAAAGGAGACTTTAGCAGCTGACTACACGCGAGTACCACCGCCTAATAAGCAAGGCAAGGCGCCCAATCAACAAAGAGCGCCCAATCAATATTCGTTTAAAGAGGAGCATGTGGATACCTTATTCCAGTTGCTTCGAAAGAACAACAAGCTGCAATTGCCTGAGATCAGGAAGCCGGATGAAGCAGGGAAAGTGGATGACCCTAATTATTATCGTTACCACAGATTCCTTGGATATCCTACCAAAAAATGCTATGTATTCAAAGACATCTTGCAGAATTTGGTAAATGCTAATGTGCTCACCTTAAAACCTGAGCAGAAGACCGTATCCACTAATATGATAGCGGTCCAATTTGGTGACTTCCCCCCGGTGGTAACTGCGAACGGCGTTGTCCCCATTCGCAAGGGAGAAATGCACTTGAAGAATGTTGACTTGCATAGTCAAAAAGACAGGGGGTTGGTACCCCTCACTACCCCAAAAGGGGAAATCATGTGGGTCCACCCTGATCTACTAGGAGATCAACAATGGACGAATACCTCGTCCAAAAAGAAGGGAGGCAAGGCTAAGTCTTCCAACATGATTAGCCCCTCCATTACTGAAAATGATGACCACCTCAAACCTCTTACTGATTCAGAAGAGGAGAGGATTGCCCTGGCAGCATACCCAGGAGACAACCCTGGCACTCGGTCAGGAAAAGCTTACCTGAAAGACTACGGCCAGAATGCTCCAGAAATTGAGAAACAGTACCAAGACGCTGGGGGTTCTGTCCCGAAAAAACCGGTTGATAAGGGGAAACAAAAGGAGCTTCGGTTCAACAAAAATCTTCACCAAGAATCCGGGGAGTCGAGCGCTCCCTTCCAATTCAATGTCATGGCTCAGTTGGCCAATATACCGGCCAGGATTACTCTATATGAGCTCCTGAGGTTGTCCAAAACTACTAAGGAAGCTCTGATCGAAGCCTTAAAGAATACGGAGAGCTTCATTACTCAAGTCACTCCGATCCCTGAAGCTTCTGAAGATCAACTTTGTCTGCAATGCCTACAAGCAGCAAGAAGTCTACCATGCATATCATTCACTCAGGAAGATATGCAAGTCAAGCACGACCATGACCGACCACTGTACTACACAGGGTATATTGGATCCTCCGAAATCAGTCGTGTTCAAGTTGACCCAGGCTCGGCACTCAACATCATGCCTTACAGGGTCATGCAGGTCTTAGGGATTCCTATGCACCGATTGCACACCACCCAGACTACTATCTTTGGGTTCAATGCAAACAGCACCCGACCTCTGGGAAAGATCAAGCTCAGATGCCAGATCGGAGATCTTAAGTCTGAAGTAGCATGCTACATCATAGATGCGGAAACATCCTACAATCTTTTGCTAGGACGACCATGGATACATGCAAACCGTATTGTCCCATCTACTCTGCATCAAGTCATGAAGTACGCCAATAACAAGCGCGAAGTTCGAACCTTAATTGTAGAAAAATACCCCTTCCGAGGAGTGAAAAACTTCCATACCGACTCCGTCTTCTATCTGGAATCCCAGGAGAAAGAAGATGTGGACAGCGGTAACGAAGCTGACATCGAGCCAGATCCTGATGAAGATTGTCCTTGGGAATTAAACTTTGATGTAATGGGTCAGGGCGAGAGTAATAATGTACCGAGTGAGGGCGAGTGGTGCATTAATGAAGATTTCATTTTAGCGTACTTGTCTGATGTCTCTCCTAAAAATAAACAAATAGAGAATGATTCTAGTGCAGGTACCAACCCATGGCACGTACTGTGCACAGAGGTGTCGCTCACCTTGCCAATCCAGTCATCCTTCGCTTCAGATGAAGAAGTGGAGGACGCACAGAAGGCTTTCTTCAAAGTCTCATTCAAAAGGAAAGGGCAGAAGCCGATCTGTTTTGGTAAAGTCAAACCCGGACAACTCAAACGAGGAAGTTCAGAGGAAGATGATAGAGTTCCCCAATTCCATTACCACGAACCCAATTCTATATACTTAATGAAACGAATGGGGTATAACTTTAATAAGAAACAGGGCTTAAACTTCGGGAAAGGAAGACGAACAAACCTCCGGATTATTATCAAAAAACCGGAAGAGGCTTAGGTTATGTCACAACTCCCCCTACCTTAGAAAATGAAATTAGTAACTATCTGCGTCAGAACCATTCATCCGGAACATCTTCTTGGGAATCTGACATCAGTGTTGGACCTTTCTTTAAAAGCCTGACTGTGAACATGGTTTCAACTAGTCATCCAGATGAAGACGCAGGGGGTAATGAAGGGTTAATCGAATCAACTAATGATCCTTAGATCAAACGTCTCAATATCTTGTGGGATATGCGATTCGAACAACGCAAACCACCCACTGAAGATAAAGTGGTCCAGGTTAACATGAGAGATGAACATGACCCTAAACCCATCTGCATAGCCGAAAACCTATCATCATCCGAGAGAGAGGACCTTATATCTCTCATTCGAGAATATATAGATGTATTCGCTTGGAATTATGAAGATATGCCTGGCCTTGACCCAAAGGTTCCTATGCACCGTCTCAACATCGATCCAGATGTAAAACCCGTTAAACAACAACAACGCAGGTTTCGTCCAGAGATCATGGAATCAATTGAGTCAGAAGTTAAAAAGCTTATAGACTCGGGTTTTGTTAGGGAAGAGCAACACCCTGACTGGGTGGCCAACATTGTTCTAGTTCCCAAAAAGAACGGTAAGGTCCGGATATGCATCGATTTCCACGATCTCAATGCAGCTTGTCCAAAATACGAGTTTCCTCTTCCTATCACTGACGTCATGATCGATAACACTTGCGGATATGAAAGGATGTCTTTTATGGACGGATTCTCCGGATACAATCAGATCAAGATGCACCCGGAAGACGAAAAACACACTGCTTTTAGAACACAACTGGGGGTATATTGCTACACAGTGATGCCCTTCGGCCTGAAAAACGCAGGTGCAACGTATCAACGTGCAATAAACACGATCTTTCACGAACACCTTCGAAAAAAGATCGAGTGCTACGTTGATGATATAGCAGTAAAGAGCCAATGTAAAGATGATCATCTTGCAGATCTGAAGACAATGTTCGAGATCATGCGAGCACATCAGCTGAAGATGAATCCGACAAAATCGTTTCTCGGAGTTTCAAGCGAAAAATTCCTGGGATTTATCGTTACTTCCAAGGGAATCTCCCTTGATCCAGAGAAAGTGCGTGCCATCCAAGACATGCCACCTCCGAAGAATCTCAAAGAGCTCAGAGGTTTGCAAGGCAGACTAGCCTATATTCGAAGATTCATATCAAATCTTTCAGGGCGTTGCCAACCTTTCTCTAAGCTCATGAAGAAAGGAATATCCTTTGTTTGGGATGCAGAGTGTCAAAAAACGTTCGAGGAGATTAAAAGATATCTCACTCAACCGCCAGTTCTCGTGGCCCCGATATCAGGAAAGCCATTCCTGTTGTATGTGAGAGCCATAGACCATTCCCTTGGAGCTTTGTTGGCCCAGAACAACGATCAGGGTCAAGAGCAAGCCATCTACTACCTGAGCAGGACTATGATGGGAGCTGAACACCGGTACAATCCGGTCAAAAAAGAATGTCTCGCCTTGGTATTCGCAATTCAACAGATGCGACATTACCTAGTTGGACAAACAATTCACGTCATCTCTAAGGTGAATCCCATGAGAGTTCTGATGACAAAACTGTCATCTCTAAACTGTCGACTCGCCAAGTAGGCCATTCTCTTGTCACAATATGACATGCAATTCATGCCGCAAAAGGCGGTCAAGGGTCAAGCACTAGCAGACTTCTTAGCCGATCATCCAGTGTCAGGAACGTCTAAGTTGTATGAAGAATTACCTGACGAAGTCGCCGAAACTTGTGTTACTCAAGAAGCTACGCAAGTGTGGAAGTTATTCTTCGACGGTGCATCCAGAGCAAACCCTTGTTAGACCCTAGAGGGGGGAGGGGGTGATTAGGGTCTTATGCTAATCTAATCCGATTTTATGCCAATTAAAACTAATTAATAAGTGATCCTAGGAAGTATGAAATACAACAAGAATATAAGCCTAGGCATAGCAATATGAACCAATGAGATATATCCTATATGATAAAGATGATATCAATGATATATCATAAAACAACACAAGGGTAAATAATCTAAACATATAGTGGATGAGATAAATGAGTAATGCCCACAATTGGCGATATAAATAATGCAAAAATAAGAATACGCCAAAGCACACTCAAACACAATCAATGATCGATGGAGTTCAGACCTTCCGTCCTACGTCTCCCTCCCCACTCCCGTGGAGAAATCACTAACCACAATCCGGTTTGGAAGCGGAACTTCTCTACCACACTCGCGTTTTCAACTAACCGAAAACTCTACAACTCACACTCTTGCAATCACACTCTACACCACTAAGTGTTGCCGACCTAGCCGTATTCTCCCTCAACGTGCCTCGGTTACAACCTCTCCCCTAGGCACGCAACCGAACGGCCACTCCTCTTGGCGACGCCATCCCTGACTCTCACCACACACTCTCACTCGGTGGTACAAGTGTATTACAAAGCTGATTCTCATGACAAGCACAACAATTAACAAATGATTGTTCTCAAAACAAGGCTGAAACTCAATTAATCCACAACCTTAGTCACGAACCCACAACCAAAAATATATCTATGTATGAAAATACAATAAGCCTCAATGCGTGTGTGTGTAACAAGAGTATCAATAAACATTAAACTCAATAAAAGAGAAAATCTAGCATTATGCGAAATTTAGATCAAAACAATAAATAGCTAGAATTGAGTTTTAAGGAAAACTTCTCTATAGATCAAGCAGTGGAGGGGAAGAGTTGGTATGCGCCAAACACCAATAAGATGCATCTCCTCAAGCTCTTGTTGAATTGAATCACAAAAACTGAACAACTCAAATGCCTTAAAAGCTTCTTAAAACAAACTTAAACCAAAACCTAAACAAGTTTAAACCTTGTTAAACTATTCTTAAAAATTTCTTGGTAATTTTAAAACGAAAACAGCAAAAGGGCGTATTTATACCAACAAAAAAACCTCAGCCAAAACCCCAAAACAAAAAAGACCAAAAGCCCCAGGAAAAAACCAGCTCAGAAATAGCCGTTAGAATCCAACGGTCATATTGATCGGTCGACGCAAAATCCCGTCGGTCGACGCGATGCAGAGCAAAAACACGAAGAACAAACTTTCTGAAACTAAACGTCGCGTCGACCGGAAATTCTATCGCGTCGACGAATTTGCAGCTCTCGTCGAACCGCGACCGGATCGCACCGACGACTCTCTGGAAAAATACTGACGAATGCGTCAATTGACCGTCGACCGTACGGTCGACCCGAAACTGACATCCCAGAAAAACAAAGCTGATTTTACAAACACTGTTTAAAAAATATCAAACATAAATTCCAAAAAATGTAAAACTTTGGGGGGCCGGCAATGATTGTAACATGCATAATAAACATGCGTATAGCTAACTTGGTTATCAAAAAGACCTTCCAAATGAAAAAATATCATCATTTTACAAACTAGTCCAAAAACATGAAATATGCAGATACTTGATTTTTGCATTTTTGACATAAACCAACTTTTGAAACTTTACAAAATTTTTTATAGACTTTATGTAAAACATGTATAACTGATATGAAGTCTATAAACTAGCTAAGACAATACTTTCACAAAAATATACATATTCTATCAAATAAGTTTACTAAAAACACAAATAGAGTATGTAATATCATAAAAAACCAAAACATATGTATGATATAATATATAATATATATATATGCATAGAAACCAAGAAGCCTTATATTATAGTATATATATATAATATATATATATATATATATATAATAATTATATATATATATATATATATATATATATATATATATATGACTAATAGATATATATATATATAATTATATATATATTATACGAAGAAACAATATATGTGTGTGTATAGATAATGAGCTTAAGTACTTAACACACATAAATATTAAAATCTAAACTAGATTAACCCAAGCTTGTCATTCTTGATCTTCTCATTGTAGTCTCCAACTTGGTACACAATGCGGATGAAGCTTGAACTTGATCTTTAAACTTGAATTGTACATGCTTCACTCCACCAATTCGCCAACTCCTCCATTTGGAGTATCATTCATTTGAAAGCGCTATTCCATCCATCCTCCAAATAACGTGTTTGTCTACAACATAGAGGAACATACAGAGGGAATGCACGAAAATAGACAAACAACATTAGTAATAAATTAGTTTGCTTAAACTATCATCAAAACAAGAAGTGCCAACAATCTCCCCCTTTTTGTATGATGACAAACAATTTACAAACGAAGTATAATGCATGAAAAGCGAAATTATCTCTTCTCTTCCAAAGCCTACAACAAAAAGGTTAAGGAACGGATTTTCAAGAAAGGCGATTTAGTTTTAGCCAACAGACGACCCATGGTGATGACACACAAAACTAAAGGGAAGTTCAATCCTAAATGGGAAGGGCCATTCGTAATAGAATCTGTCTATTCGAACGGAGCATACCGCCTCATCAACCAAGAAGGAGATAGGCTCATGATGCCAATTAATGGGAAGTTCCTCAAGAGATACTTCCCGTAAATCATGTAGCCCCCTAAACCCCAGCTAAATCAGGCTGGGGGTTGCCTATTTATAGTGTAATTATGTCTTATATTTCGTCATGTTAACACTACACCTCTGACGATTGTAATTTGCTGGAATTATTCTAATAAATGATAAAGAGAATTTCAACAGTGTTAGCATTATTCTCCATTATTTTAAGCCATATTTCAGCAGAAGAGACGATAAAAGACAAAATGATATCATTTTCCTTCAAAATTGTTAATCTAAACACAAAATGATGACAAACAAAGTGAAAATGATACAAAATTCCTTAGTCAAGAACAGGACGATATCTAAACATTAGGCCTTATTAACTTGAGAGATTTTAGCCTCGACTTGAAGGCAGAAAGCTTCTTATGGTGAGCCGCTCGGACTTGTTCTTCAATCTCCTTTCTGAGTTCTGCTTCAATAGGAGCGGCAGCAACAATGTCTTTGCGAATCCGCTCAGCCGCATGGAGTGTACGGCAAACGTCTGTATAAAATTGGCTACTTTGATGCTCAAGCTCTTTTCTGACCTCTTCATAGTGGGCCAATTGGGCTTTCTTCTGGTCCAACTCGGCCTCTAATCGAGCGATAGTCTCTTCAATACCGCGGATATCAGAAGCAACCCCTTTGATTTTAGCATATGTTGCAGAGTGCCGCTTCCTTAAAGCTGATATGCGGGCCTTTTTGTCAGACAAGTCCTTGCGAAGGGTCCCTGGGTGATGTGCTCTAGAGATTATCGCTAAGGAAAGAGCCGACTCCACTTCAGCATCTAAATTGGTGCGCTGCAGCTCCCTGAACGTTGCTAATTCTGCCTTCAAGAAAGCGATTCCCCCCTGACAGTGCTCAGTCCATGATGCATCCCCTTTAGCCTTGATATCATCCAAACACTGGGTCAAGATGGGTCCTCTCGATCAGCGAAACTCCCAACAGGCACAGATTTCATCGCATCTCCCATTAACTTGGCCTTTTTGGAATTTCTGGCCACGACAGGTATTCGCTTACGAATTCTCCTGTCGTATTCGCCTTGTTCAGCAGCAGAAAGAGCCTTCTTACCCGATCTTAAAGAACAAGGTTTAGGAACAGGCTCTTCTGCAGGAATCTCCTCAGTTGTCTTTTCTTCGGGAGAATCATCAATTGGCCTTCCCTTTTCGATCCCCGTAGGAACCTCTTCCTCAGAAGGTTCTATGGTGGACAAGTCCTGAGGAGCTTCAACGGCTCCAATCGCTTCCTGTTCACAAGATAGGTACTCTTCCATCCCTGGCAGACGAGTACTCGTAGAACCGCTCCTCGAACGATACAATTCCCGAATCTCGTTTATACATGAAGTATAAACATCATATTCCGAGATCTGAGAAACTTCAGCAAACCACTGGCGGAAATCCATAACAGTAGAGCAGCCAGGCGGTGAGTTGGGTAAGGTGAATTGCGCATGAGTTCCCCCGGCGGAGAAGAAGTGCCATGCACGGGCTCCTTCGTACAAATTCCCAATCTGAGCTAACGCCGGGTTAGGATTGCCAACATAGAGTTGGTCATATCCAAACTGTCTGGCGAACCGAGAAGGCATGTAAGGCTCGATTATGCACTTCTCCCGCAAGCGGTAGACCAGGTAGCCCAACCTGATCATAAGAAGCCAGCTAAATATGCCCTCTTCCAGAGAAGGCGAGCCCTCAAAAAGCAAGTCCATGAAGCAGGCATCCTGCACGTCAGCTCCGTCAAAATTCGGAGCGCAACAAAAAATCCGGTAATTGTCCTTCCGGGATAGAAGTTGTCGAGCCCTGACTATATAAGAATTAGTCCACGTGGCCGACTCCAGCCTCTGTACAAAGGGAATATAAGCATCATCGCCCTCATGTGTTCCCGTCATCAATGAAGGGCAATGCAACACGAACCAGGCCATTAGATATGTATACGGCACTGGAACACGTGGTTGAGGAGCTTTCCTAGCTTTCTTCTTAGTAGATTTGACCCTCGAAGCGCTGAGAAGTTCTGAAGTCAACACCCTCAGGCCGTTCTGAATACAGCCAACCACAGCAGTAAGGAGGCTCACAGACTTCCCGTGTGCTAATAAAACAGCGGGGTACACAACCTCAGCTAATATCGCCTCTATTGGTCTTGACGGTACCACACACCGCTTCAACCAAATCATGAAGAAGCCTGCAAGTAGAGCGGTGTCAGAAATAGGGACTGTGGCTTGGTAGTGGAAACTTTCAAATTCGACACCAGCTTCAAAGTCACCCTCTGCATGCTCTGTCTTGTAAGTAGCACCAGGAGCTTGAATCCGAGCCTTGGCGTCCTTAAGAGAAACAACTGCGACACGGGATACGGCTACATCTTTCCTGTTTAAGTTTTGAAAGAGGTAGTCTGCCCATGTGGTATGCATAATGCCCCCTCCACGCATCCCAAAGACTTGGGCACATATGTGGAAGTGGAACATCAATTCCCAGAAAGTAGCATAAATTTCCGGGTGCGCCACCTTTAGTAAAGAAAGCTCCTCGGTGGTGGGGACAAACTCCTCATAGGGTGTTTTTCCGAGCGACAACCCCGATACTGCCTGCATCTCATGAAGAGCAAAACCTAACTCTCCTGCAGGTGTGAAGAATGTGCAGCTGTCTGGGTTGTATTTCTCCAACATGGCGAAGAAATTGTGAAAACTCTGCACGACTCCCTGTCGTGTAGCTAACACGGGAACTGTGAGACCCGATTGAGCGAGCGAGTCCTTAAGCTCCTCAAGAACGAAGTCAACCATGCGGGTCCACCAACCTCCTTCTCCAGAGCAGACCCATCCAGGGGATCTGAACGTCTGGGTAGAGAATTCACCCTGAATTGCAAGGAATTGGCGGATAAAAATGTTCGCTGGGCGTGGCATCTCCGGAACCAGCTCCTTCTTCTCAAACAAACCAGGTCTTAACCCCTTGAGTTGTCCTCCGATTTGTGTACGAGCTCGCCGACCAAATCCAAGCGACACGTTCTCTTTCTCCCTCACAATGTCGAAGGTCAAACCCCGACGGCAACTCACATTCAAGAAATAGGAGAGCGGGTACATCCTCTTCATGTTTGGGAGGAATAAGAAGCGATTATCAGCTCTCCGCAGCAACTTTGAATCTTCCACGTGTGTGAGATGGTCATCGATTGGTATGCGATCCCCAAATATGAATGCTGGTTTAGGAAACTGGGCATGACCAACAGGGGTCTCCAAGTCTAAGTCAGTTATCAAAATCCTGAGAGTAGAGCATTGAGGGAATTTGATCATTTCCGCTCTTTCCGAATTAGGAAAAGTACACAATGGAATCCTGTTCTGAAGACTAAATAATTCATTCGGGTCAGGTCCACCAATATATCCGAAATGGAGCTCTTGTGAAAGCGGCACGTTTGGGAAAAGCACTGCACAATCGAAAGCAGAAGTTAGCAGCTAGAAGCAAGCTATCGACATAAAGACAGAGTCTGAAACACAAAGGGGTAAAGCCTTGTGTCAAAATCTCCAACGCGAAGGTCGAGCCTCGCGTCAGAAGTCTCCAACACGAGGGTCGAACCTTGTGTTGAACAAGTTGAACGCGAGGGTCGAGACCCATAGGGTATCCCAACCCCGCGTTTTCATTTGAGCTAAAACGAGTCATCTTCCTCGTTATCAAGAACCCATCTAGGGTTTTCAAAGAACTTACCAAGGTAAGTTATTTCGGTCAGCACTCACCACGACAGGGAGGTCTCTGCGGCGGTGATGTCGACGGCAAGGTTCCCGCATGGACAAGAACACTGCCGGCGTCACAATCAAAAGCAGAAGTTAGCAGCTAGAAGCGAGCTATCGACATAAAGACATAGTCTGAAACACAAAAGGTTAAAGTCTCGTCCCCAACGCGAAGGTCAAACCTCGCGTCAGAAATCTCCAACGTGAAGGTCGAATCTCGCGTCCGAAGCCTCAAACGCGAGAGTCAACCTCGTGTTGAAAAACTTGAACGTGAGGGTCGAGACCCACATGGGACCCCAACCTCGCGTTTTCATTGAGTTAAAACGAGTCATCTTCCTCGTTATCAAGAACCCATCTAGGGTTTTCAGAGAACTTGCCAAGGCAAGTTATTTCGGTCAGCACTCACCACGACAGGGAGGCCCCTACGGCGGCGATGTCGACGGTAAAGTTCCCGCACGAACAAGAACACCGCCGGCGTTCTCAGCCGACGGCATGTCGGAAGTCGCCTCAACGACTTTCTTGGAGTTCGAACCCATTCTCCGAGGCGCCATCGATGCAGTAGGTCGGAGGTAATTCCTTTGAATGAGGGAGACGAAGCTCGTCGGAGATCTTGCCGTAATCAAACGAGAGTTCTCGTTCTTGGAAAGAGCCGAAAGTCTTAAAAGTCAATTGACTTTTGACGTGACCATCGATCAGGTCTATTTATAACAGCCGTCAAGCTGTTAAGATGGCACGGGATTCTAGGAGTGAATCCCAACCATCTCCAAAACGCGAAGTTCATAGCCGCGTTCAAATTTCCCAAGTGCAAAGCTCAGGCTAGCGTCACGAAGGCCCGAACCTCGCGTTTCAAACATCAAACGCGAAGGTCACCTCAGCGTTGCAATTCTTCTAAATAAAGAATTTACACTTGTGTCTTCAAACATGACACTTTTTCCTCAAAGTCATGAGCCCTCTCAATAGAGTGTTAGTCAAAACCTCTGTATCTCTTCAGCAGAATCTAAATTCTCATTGGGTTAATACTACACCCCAGAATCCACTTATCAAATCTCATTAATAGAATGATAAGTCTCCAACTCATTGTCAATTTATTAGCTCTCCTCAGCAGAGCAATAAATAACCTGTTTTCAGTGGGATAACAAAATCCCTTAAAATCTTGTTCAAATCACAAGTATCACAATTCATCGTCCCGATGATAAAACTCTTAGCAGTTCTCCCCAGTGAGATGCTATAATAATCTTTCCCCACAGTTGTCACGTTAAAATTACACCTCTGACAAAATTAACTTATCGATTCTCGTCAATAGAGCGATAAGTCCTCAAAATTGCCCTGATCACAATATTTTAGTTGTCACGTTAAAATTACACCTCTGATAAAATCAACTTATCGATTCTCGTTAATAGAGCGATAAGTCCTCAAAATTGCCCTGATCGTAATATTTCAGTTGTTACGTTAAAGTTACACCTCTGACAAAATCAACTTATCGATTCTCGTCAATAGAACGATAAGTCTTCAAAATTGCCCAGACCGTAATAATCCCCCTGCCAAGTGGAAACTATACCTCTGGCACTTATAGATTTCTTTCAGTGTTCAAAGCAAGAAATAACACAGGAAGAATTCTACTAGTCAACCCCATTATGAGAATATTCATCCTCAGCAGTTTAAAACTTTCTAGAGTTATCTTAAATGATAATAAAGAGAGTTTTCTGCACCAGAACCATTGTGGAGATCTATTCTAAGTCAGGAATACATCTCAGGCATTTCTTGTGACTTGTATCTAAAATCAAAACATGATAAATGCAAGAAACAATGAGAAACCAATATCACTTTTTATTCAGAAACCAAAAAGAAGTGATACAAAGATGTTCTTAAGCAAAAGAATAGTACAAAGTCAAGTCAAAAGAGGCAAGTTGAGCTTTAGCATCAGCAAGCTTTTCTTCATGACTGGCTCGCACAACGGCTTCAGCCTTCTTCCGCATATCATCCTCGGTGGGTGCTACTTCAGCGACTGCCTCCTTCTTCGCTCTTTCAAGAGCCTGAGCTTCCGTATGGTAATTCAAAAGAGTGTTCGTATTTTTGGCCCCAAGTATATTAACGACGGCTTCTTCACGAGAAAGCTGGGCTTTCAATCTCAGCACCTCCGCCTCAGCTTCGACCAGTTTCGTGCGAATGAGGTCCAAAGAAGCAGTTGAGAGCTCCAGTTCTTTTTGTCTCAGATCGCTCTGTTCCCGCAACTACGTAACTTGAAGCTCTTTTTCATCCAGGCCTCGCTCAATTGCCTCACGGCGGGTCACTTCCTCAACCTGGAAGTCAGCAAAAGTAGACACGATCTGTGTCTGAATGTCTTCGTGGCTGAGGGCTTCCAAATGTTTGAGCTGGGCTTCCAAGTGGGAAATAGCTTCCGAACAACGTTCAAAGCAATGGGCATTACCCACACTCTTGACCCCATTTAAGCCCGCTTCTAGGAGATACTTAAGAGAATCAAAGCGGCCTCGACCAGCTGTGACAACCTCAATTACCTTCCTCACGAGACTGTTCAAGTAGCTCAAGGAAATATGGAGGAAGTCAGGAGCGTCTGCTGGACTGGAAAAAGCAATGGAGGACGACTCGACGACCCCAGAAGTGGACGCGCCGAAATATGGATTGGCAAGTGATTTGGGTGTAGAAGTCGCGGAGGCAACTGAAACATTCAATTGCGAAGGGCTTGAAGTCAAAGCCATCATTGCTCTAGCTGGAGACGCGCTTGGTCCAGCCTCCGTGGGCGCAAGTGAGATCTTCATCAATGCTGTAGATGAAGCAGCTACGGTGGATGAGGCAGGTAAGGCCTGCTCCTGCATAAGAGCTGACACCTGCACAAGTTGCTGTTCGGGAGGAGGAGTTGCGGCAGTAGTTTCAGGCAACGCTGCAGGTGAAACCGTTGTCGTAGGAGAGCCAGGTAAATGTTGCTCTACTAAAGGAGCCAACATCTGCGCAGGTTCTGGCTCTGAAGTAGTAGTAGCAGTAGTCCCTGGAGAAGGTGAACCTACACGAAAAAAGGGTCGGAACGCGGACAAAACATGCGGAAGAATTCGAAGAAAACTAGGCTTACCGGAGATGTGAAAAGGAGTATAACCAGATACTTTATCGGATGGGACCTTGGGAGCATCGTCAAAAGTGGTAATGTCATCTATGGAATCATGCTCTTCATCATCTTCACCACCACCCATCATCTCTGTCTTCGTCAGCTGCACCGCCAATCGAGGAGTCCTCATAATCAACTCGCTCCTCATCATCCCGGGCAGCTGAGGGCTCAGGAAGATATGCACCAGGAGCTGGTCTTTTCATAGGTCCCGTTGTAGGACTAGGAATTAAATCACCAGCTTGTGACATTAATGCTGAAGGAGAAGGAGATGGATTCTCTTCAAGACCCCCTGGTTCTAAGGCAGGAGACTTGGGAAGGTCCATCATCGGAGCAGACTCTGCATCTGCAGCCATTAATTCATCCTCTTCGCCCTCAGGAGGATGGTAAGAAGAAGCTTCGCTCGATAAAGCTGGGCCATGAGAACGAAGTCCAGCTCTATGTGGCAGGCCTGCAACAGACGATTCTTGTTGTTCTTCATCTATAGCAGCTTTGATGGCCTCAGCCATCAACTTGGATTTTTGTTGGCCTTTTGGGGGAGAATCCACCAGCAGTTTCTGACGGATCTGCTTATCATACTGGCCGGCTTCATCTGCAGAGAGTTTTCTTTTTCCCGCTGCTCTTATCACGGGAGGATCAACCACTCGTTGCTCTTCCCCTGGAGCAGGCTCAGCTGTCTGTTCCTCTTCCTGTCCAGCAGATTGATTCTCAATGGACAGAAACTCATCGATCCCCCTCAAGCAGGATGTCTTGGACCCCTTCCTTAAATTATACATATGCCTAATGTCTTTCAGGCAAGATGTATTCAAGTTGTAGTTGGGAGTCTGAGAAGCGGCGTAATACCAATTACAGAAGCTGATGGAGGTATAGGAGTTGGCAGTTTTGTGGGGAAGCTTGAAGATGGCTTTGGTACAACCTGCTACAGAATAATACCAGGCCCTGGATCCTTCATATAAGTTGGCTATAACTGAGAGTTGAGGACGAGGGTTCCCGACATACAACTGATCATACCCAAATTGGCGAGCGAACCTATAGGGTTGGTAAGGCTCGATGAAACAGTGGACGCCCTGTCGGAAAATCAAGTAGCCTGGCCTGATGGAGAGAAGCCAATGGAAAACACCCCCGCTCAGCTGAGTGAATCCATTAGGACCTGCCGTATCCTGATATTCTGCTCCATAGATGCCACCCTCAAAATCAGGGAAACAACGGTAGATATGGAAGTTGGTGTCTCGCGCAAGGATTTAGCGAATTCTAACCATGTACCCCCCTTCCCACTTCGCAGACTCTAGTCGCTGCACAAATGGGATGAATGAGTCTCCCGGGGGAGAGGCTGCACTCATCAAAGAAGGACAGTGAAGCACGTACCAAGCCATCAAATAGGCATATGGCATTGGTACCCTGGGATTGGGAGTTTTGAAAGTCTTGTGACCCTCAGACTCCACCTCTGTAACACCAACGAAGTCAGAGGCCAACTCCCGCAGTCCATACTGTAAGCAACCCATCATGGCACTGAGGAGGCTCACAGGTCTCCCATGTGCCAAGAGAACAGTCGGGTAGACCACCTCAATAGCAAGGGCATCGACCGGCCTGGTAGGAACGACGCAACGCTTGAGCCACAGCATCAAGAATCCAGCCAGCAACGCCGTGTCAGAAATTGGAATCAGAGCTTGATAATGGAAGCTTTCAAACTCTGTATGAGCCGGGAAAACATCTTCCTTGGCCTCATTGGTGTAGTGGGAGGTAGCGTCGTCAATTCGAGCCTGAACTTCCTCCAAAGTACTGACAGGCAATCGGGATACAGAGCCTCCCTTAATGGTCAAATTTTGGAATAAATATTCCGCCCAGGACACTTGTTTAATGCCGCTTCCTCGGGCCCCCGTCAGCTGCATGCAGATATGGAAGTGACACATGACTTCCCAGAGAGTGGCATAAATTTCTGGGCTGGTCTTCTTCAAAATTTTAAGTTCCGCTGATCCCGGAACAAATTCTTCATACGGCAAGTCTCCAAGAATAAGACCCGAGACTTCGTGCATCTCGTGAAGAGCGAAGCCTAACTCCCCCACAGGAGTGAAGAAAGTGCAAGTCTCGGGATTATACTTCTCCAGTATGGAAAAGAAGTGAAAGTGGCTTTGGATAATCCCGAACTGAGTAGCCCGTACAGGAACCTGCAATCCTGCGCGAGCAAGAGGGACTTCCAACTCTTTCAAGACAAACTTGGTCATTTGGGTCCACCATCCCGTCACTGGAGAATGAACCCAACCAGGAGCTCTAAATCCTTGTGCGGGGAATTCTCCTTTCTTTGTCAGAAACCTCTTGACAAAGGTATTCGCCGGGCTGGCTACTTCGCCGAGGGGATATTCCTTAGCAAATAGACCCGGCCGTAAAGCAGTCACCTGTCGGTTATAACCAACTGTGTGGACCCCGTGAAAAGTCAGAGTTCCGAGGGTAACCCCATCCTGATCCTTAACCAGGGGCCAATCCATACGCCTTGGAACAGAAGCACACTGGAAATAAGATATGGAGAACATCCTCTCCATATTAGGCAAGAAAATGTTGCGGTCCCCAACTTTCCGCAGCCACTTATAGTCCCCATCGTAAGCGGTGCTTGCTTCGAAGTCAACGAAGTCCCCGAAGAGGTATCCAGGTTTGACTATTGGCTTACGGCTTGAGCTTTCAAGTCAGGCGTCCGTAACCAATGTCCTAAGAGTGTCGGAAGAAGCTTGGGTAATTAATTCTACGCGACTCTTCTCCCTAATTCAGAAAACCGGGAGTTCTTGGCGTGAGCTGAAGGCCATGTTCATGTCCGCACCACCTTCATGCCCAAAATGGTGGCGAAAAAGAAGAGGTTCACTGGTATGGCGCACTGCAAAAGGACGAAAAAAGTTAGACTACTCCAAATCAAAGCTCAGACGCGAAGGTCGACTCCCGCGTCAAACAAGATCAGACGCGAAGGTCGAGCCCCGCGTCAGATAAGCTCGAACGCGAAGGTCGAACCCCGCGTCAGATAAGCTCGAACGCGAAGGTCGAACCCCGCGTCAGATAAGCTTGGACGCGAAGGTCGAACCTAGCGTCAAAAATCTCAGACGCGCAGGTCGAACCCCACGTCAAAAATCTCAGACGCGCAGGTCGACCCTCACGTCAAGAATCTGAGACGTGGGGATTAAACCCCTCGTCAAAAATACCAAACGACGGAGTCCAGCCCCACGTTATTGAAACGAGTTTCCTCGTTGATCTCAAGATCAGAACTCACCGAAGCAAGTTTAACGACCACGAAGGTCGTACTCACCGCCAATCAAAGGAAGCTGGGGCGGCATGTTCGCCTGAGCAGCAGCGCCACCGGCCGGCGCTGACGGTGCAGATCCTCGAGCCGCAGCGGCATCAGATTTGGAAGCAACTGGTTTCTTGGGCGCCATAGAATCTCGTCGGAGGAGATGAGCAGTGTTCGGATGAACAGTTTTCGCCGGAGAGAACGAAGATTTTTCGTTAAAATTTCAAGAAGAGTCGGATGACTCTTGATTTGACCTCCAGCGGTCTATTTATAGACAGCTGTGAGCTGTCAAATCATAACGGACGGGATTCGAGGCCAGAATCCCGCCCAAACTAGACCCTCGCGTTCGAGTTGGTTGAGCTTCCAAACGCGATGCTCACCTTCGCGTTCAAATTTCCCAACGCTGGGCTCACCCACGCGTTCCAATCCTCAAAGGCAAAAATTATCTCTGTGTTTGGATCGCTATGATAGCAGCTTCTTGACTACCAAGGCTACGACACAGCCCCAGATGAATAAAAGAAGAGCTAACAGCAATCGTTAAGGCGACCAAAGCCGGGAAGAAACAAACGACTCCACCGAGGAGTCTATTGGAGGAGTACAGATAGATTACAATCAACAACATTGAAATCATCTGGTTCGATCAGACGGGATGAGCAATCAATCCACAAAATTTTGGGATCCAAAGTATTCTGAAAATTCGTCCCAGTCAACCGTGAACTTTCGAAAACTTTGGAGGGGGTTCTGTAGGCTGTCTAAAAATCACAATGGATAGCTGATCCATATCAAGCTCCGACAATGGAAGTCACAATCAGACGACTTTCTAATCACTGCATCTGCAACTCCACAATCGCCACAAACACGAGATGATGGATCTTGATGGCTGCGATAACAACATGACTAATATTATATTAGCAACTATTAGAGATGCTGATGAGCAGTGTAATGATTTTAGAAATAAAAGGTTGGACTTAGTTGGCGAGTTGCTTGGTAGAGAGCTGTGGGCAAATATTCATCTTCAAAACACTATGGATGTTGATTCCCGTCAAGCTCCTACAACGAAAGCTACAATCAAATAGCTTTCACGCCGACAATCGAAGGTTGCAAGTCGAGGACTTTTCACATAGATCGAGAAGAGTTACAATTCAACGATACTTCCGACAACGGATGAAAACTCTATTCAGCAGTCTTCATAATCTACGGTGAAAGTTACAATCTGATGACTTTCATACCCTACAACAGCTAAAGCCAGGATTACTGAACAACGGTCCCCGCAACGCTTCACGGAAGAAGTTACAAGTCAAAAAGCTCCTTCTGAAACGCGGATGTCATCCCCGTGTTATAATTATGGAAATGCAGGCGACCCCCGCGTTTCCAAGTCACCACCGCGTTACAACTTGGGAAGTGCAGGCGACCCCCGCGTTTCCAAGCCACCCTCGCGTTCGTAGGGGTCCAACCAACACTGACCCCCGCGTTTTTAAGCTACAACAAGTCAAAACGCGAGCGGCCCTCGCGTTCAATGATGTTCAGCTAACACCTAACCTCGTGTCTCAATTCTAAGAGGCGAAGTTGGGTTCTGAACGCTAGATTGGGCGTTTGACTCGTTCAAACATGAGTCGAACGGTTTCAAGACCGTTTATCCCACGTTCTGAGGGATTTCCGCCCATGTAGGAGCGGATATAGGGGTCAGTTACAACCTCCTATCCCCTATAAAACTCAACAAACTCAACTGAATAACGGGTCGATTTCTTGGCTCAGAATCGACCACAGGAGGCGAGGGCTTGGATTTCGGAGAATCAAACCGGCGCGCACACAAGGTTTGGAGATTTTTCCCAGTTGAATCAAACCAGGGCTGGCTTTTTTTGGATTGAGGAGGATCAAAACACCGCCGGGTTTGGTGATTCAGGCAAACACCAGCACCCCCGCAGCGAAATCTTGAGATAGGATTTTTGAATGCAAGCTCAGAAGTATCAAAAATCTGAGAGGATTCTCCACACCAGAAATAACAGCGTCTGATCATTACGAATTTTCGGGTTCTAACAAACTGCTATTGCCAGAGAGTTCTAACTCGTCCAGAGTTCTAAACTCATCAGAGTTAAATCGTCACAACTTTTCCACAGAAGTTTATCGTTCCGCCCCTACGAATAAGAGACGGTCGCGATCGTCAAGCGGACGAAGCAAATTCGACCGCAAACAATCGAAGGACGGCATTCCATCGCTAGAACCGAGAAGAACGCCCAGTTTTTAAACAAAGGAAGAGAAATCAAATTCGTTCTCTTCTCCTCTGTAAATCAAGTTGTAATCGGAATTTAAGGAAAGGAATATCAATCAATTTTCTTTATTATTTTCATCTGGCAATTTTCCGCCTAGCCATAGCAATACCCAACTCCACCGCAAAAGTGTCTCCTCAAGTTCTTCGTACATCTTAGTGGTTCCGTCAGATATATTGAATTCAGCGTAATGGTGTGGCTTCAATCAAACAACTTCTTTCCTTCAAGATCTACATTAGCTGGCACACCACCCAATTGTGCGGCCTTTTCATCCTCGAAGCACCCTCTCATCTGCTCGCAATGGTCGCAATCGTCCCTTCTGGCTGCTTTGGAAATCTTCCTTTCGAATTTGAATCCAATAGTCGCTCTACTGAGCTCTGACTACTTACTCCCTCTAGATGCTGTACTAATATAGCTCCCAAGTATGTGTTGGTCCCTCTAATCTCTGGCCTAAAATCGAACTGGCTAAGAGTAAGAAGATCTCGATACAACGAGCACCTCAAGGCCGCAACCCGATGTCGACGCTTCCTACTCAAAGCATCTGCTATGACGTTCGCCTTCCCCGGGTGATACTGAATTATGAACTCGTAGTCCTTGATGAACTCAATCCATCATCGATGTCTCTGATTGAGTTCCTTCTGGGAGAATATGTACTTCAAACTCTGGTGATCTGTGAATAGCTCGAACTAAACTCCATACAAATAGTGTCTCCACGCCTTCAGTGCGAATACTACCGCTACTAACTCCAAATCACGAGTGGGGTAGTTCTGCTCATGTACCCTTAGCTGTCATGAGATGTATGCTACTACCCTCTGAGTCTACATCAGAACACCTCCCAAACCTGCTAACGACGCATCCGTGTATACGACAAATGTCCTATCACTGCTCTGAATAGTAAGGACTGGCGCCATAGTCAACTTAGCCTTTAAGGTATCAAAGGCCTTCTAGCATTCCGTGCTCCAAGTAAATTGTACACCCTTTTTCGTAAGGCATGTAAGTGGCATCGCAATCTTCGAGAAGTCTTGAATAAACTTCCTGTAATAGCCAGCTCACCCCAAAAAGCTACGAATCTTGGTAACCATCTTCAGTGGTTCCCAATCAAGCACTGCTGAAACCTTAGCTGGGTCCACTGCTATGCCATCTCTGCTGACAATATGGCCAAGAAATCTGACCTTAGAAATCCAAAACTCACACTTGCTAAACTTAGCATATAGCTGATACTCCCTCAAAGTCTGCAAAGCCAAACATAAATGATGCTCGTGCTCTGATTCCAATCTCGAATAGATGAGAATATCATTGATAAATATAATCACGAATTGGTCCAAATATGGATGGAAGACCCGGTTCATCAAATTCATAAATACTACAGGTGTATTGGTCAATCCAAATGGTATGACCAAAAACTCGAATGACCCATATCGAGTCAGAAATGCGGTCTTAGGAATATCCATCTCCCGAACCCACAGCTGATGATAACCAGAACGAAGATCAATCTTTGAGAAATACTATGCTCCCTGTAGCTGATCGAACAAGTCATCAATCCGAGATAAAAGATATCTATTCTCCATATCGAGTCAGAAATGCGGTCTTAGGAATATCCATCTCCCGAACCCACAGCTGATGATAACCAGAACGAAGATCAATCTTTGAGAAATACTATGCTCCCTGTAGCTGATCGAACAAGTCATCAATCCGAGATAAAAGATATCTATTCTGAATAGTAACTTTGTTCAACTCACGGTAGTCGATACATAATCACATACTATCATCCTTCTTCTTCACGAAGAGGACTGACGCTCCCCACGGAGAATGACTCTGATGAATAAAGCCCTGAGCTAACAACTCATCCAACTGGGTCTGTAGCTCCCTCATCTCAGCAGGTGCCATGCGATAGGGTGCTCGGGATATCGGGACTGTGCCCGACTGCAACTCAATACAAAATTTAACCTCTCTCATAGGAGGCAACCCGGGTATGTGACATCCTGATAATCCGAGACAACTCTAGTCTCCCATATATCAACATTCTAATCCTAAAGTATCACCTCCTAGATGTACACCAGTAATGACTCCGCAAACTGGTTCCCCTAAAAGGTTGCCACAACTAACTCGGACCCATCGGACACTCGCAAAATGACTATTTTTGTAAAATAGTCGATACTGATGTGGTAGGAAGATAGCTAATCCATACCAAGAATAACATCAAACTCTGACATGTGCAACACTATCAGATCGACAATGATCTCAGACTCGTCTAAACTGATAATAAACCTCCTACATATGCTCTCCAAGAGTGACATCTCACCTAGAGGGGTGGAAACTGACAAAGGAATATCTAGAGGCTGAGCTACGAGCTGAAGTCTAATCATAAATACATAAGATATGAAAGAATACAAAGCCCTTGAATCAAAAAGAATACAGGCCGGAAAGGAGTTCACGAGGAACGTACCCTCCACTACGGCCCCGCTCGCACCATGATCACGAGGGACTACCGCATAGACTCTGCCAGTGGCTGGAGGCTGCTCTGCTGTTGGAAGTGGAACATATGAGACTACATGTCCCTGAGGGACCTCCTGAACTGTACGAACATGTCCCTCAATCATTGAAATTACTAGCGGTGCCTCAAGTCTCATCTGCTGGCCCTGACCTCGGTTCTGAAATCGGTTCTGCTGCTGATTCTACCATTTTCCTTGTTGGGCTCCTGCTGGTGCACTGCGACAGTTTGATTCTCTGTGGCCAATCTTGTGACACTTAAAACATGTGCCCTAAAACTTGTGCTGCTGAGGCGCTCTCTGATTATGCTGGGGTCCTCTCCTATGAGGGCCTTGCTGTTGCTGCTGGAATCCTAAAAAAGGCCTCTTGTTCTTACCCTTATCCTTAGTATTCCCTTCCTTTGTCTTTCTAAAACATAGCCGACTCGTTCTCCTATGAAGTGGCAGCATAAGCTACCTCTCGAATTGAGTAGAACCTCCTAGAAACGAGGTATCGACGAAGGCTAGGGCGAAGTCTTGCTAGAAACATCTGTGCCTGACGTTCTCTAGTCTGCCACATGCCCGTAAAGTGAAGTAGGCTCATAAATCTACTCTCGAAATCAGCTATTGATATATCTCCCTGCATCAATCTAGACAATTCAAGCTCTTTCCCGGCCCGTGCCATGGAAGAGTATACTGCTCATCGAAAAAAAATAGACAAAGTCCTCCTAGGTGAGGGTCATCCTCTGTTCTGGGGTAAACTATAGCCTGTACCATCTCCCTGCATCCCCTTTGAGACTATAGGATGCTAGCCTCTGTTTCTAAACCGAAGTCACATTAAGTATCTCAAGAGTGTTACCCATATCTTCCTTCCACTTATGTGCCGCAAGAGAATCTGATAATCCCTAAAACTCTGATTCCCTCATCTTCTAGTATCTCTCCACTAAGTGGAGCCAAGCCTCATGTTCTGTGGTTCTATCAGCAACTGCCTGTGGGGTGGGTATGAGTGTGTCTTTTGGGAAATTTTCCGCAACAGGAATAGCTGGTATAAACCGGCGGTGGAACTACTGATGGTGGTGGTGTGATGTGATTCGTCACAAGCTCCTCAAGTGCTGTCATCCTAGCGGCCATGGGAGCAATCAGGTCTATCAAATACTATGGAGCCTACTGCGGCTCGGGTGGAGCTTGCTACGGCTCGGGTGGAGCATGTTGTGGCTATGTCTGACCAGCTCTTCGGGTACAAGGTCTACCACGTCCGACCATCTAAGCATATAGAAGAAAGTTTATAAGTCCTTGAACGAAACATATATGGAATTCATAAAGATAAGAAATTCGTATCATATATCATTCACGCAAATACTTTTAATATCAATGAATACTAGTCTCACAAAAAAAATATTTGTAATTTTGGAATACGCGTATATAACGTCCTCACTCATTCTAGAAATTTCTAGTGGACTCTATACATGAATCTTAAGAAACTCTACTCTAACTCTACGACTCGACACAGGATGATCTTAAGGATACTGGAACTAGAGCTCTGATACCAACTGTGACGTCCCTGGTTTCAACAAGGCTACAGTCCAAGGTGAAACCAAGAATGTCAAACCTGTCATGCACTGCACCGTGCAATAGCATGTTTAACCATCACAATTACTATCTATCTAGTAGAATCAACAACAGGTGTAGATACAAAACAGGCTAGAGAAAATATACAGAAGAAATACTAAACGACAGATATTCTGAAGAAATCATCACCACTGAAATAAATAGATAATTCTCTAAGAGAAATAATATCGGACTGAATACAAGTGTCTCGACATAGGAAATCAAATGAAATGATAGTTAGGCACATCACCTTTACAAAACTAGAATGATAACTCAAATGTTCATAAATGCATCTACTGTGAAGTTCTGACATAAACTACTAACAATATAGATAAATAACTGCTAGAGCAATTCTATCAACCTACGGCTCTCTGTGCACCTGGCTCGTTACCTAAAAGGGGGAAAACAATGAGCGTCAAGTGCTAACAAGTAACATCTCAACCAACCCCAGGGGGGATGGGCTAGAAGAAAGAAAAATAGCTGTTAATACATATAGATAGTCAATCATCTACTCCGAAATAAAATGGTGGTTTGATATTTAGAAATTTACAACACGAGCATAGGTA
>NC_033798.1:11136988-11144364 GCF_001876935.1 Asparagus officinalis
TACGACGATTCTATATACTACAAATCCTATATACGTGATTTAGTATTTCTAGAATATGTAAAAAATACAATCTAATCACTATAGACAAAAAGAAACCTTTAACACATGTATGCATGTCGACACGTTTGAAAACAATTATCTTTCTTTCAAAACTCTTGTTAGGAAAATTTTTAGATCTAGATCTGCATTAAGAATTTCGTGGGTGATCTTTATTAATTGAAAACTTATTCTTTTTGCAACATATAATATAAAGATATATCTTTATACATAAAATAGCATTTTAGGCTCATAAAACAAAGGAAAAACTTTATTAAAAACGTTTAAAACATAGGTGCAGGATTGGGCCAGATGAAACTCGCCCGAGGGGTGTTGATGAACTCCCAAAAACGAGTGAGAACGATCCTCCTTCACTAAACACTGATGGATCTCGTGTTAGATCCTCCAAAATCCTCCAAGAATCACCAAAGAAAAGAGGTTTAGGGTTTGAGAGAGAGAGAGAGAGAGAGAGAGAGAGAGAGAGAGGAGAGAGGAGGGGGCTGAGGCTATTAGGGTTTAAAAGAGGGTTCTGAGAGCTTCAAAACAGATATATATACTTAGGTATACTCCCGGGTTCAGTATAAACAAAAGCAACCTGAAACAGAGATAATTCTGGTGTCTGCACGCCCAGCAGTCGACCGTATAGAAACCTGCACACATGCTAGGATTCGATATATTGGCCATAACATTCTCGTCCGACCTCCGAATAAGGTGATTTAAGATTTGTTGGAAAGCTATTGAAGAGACCTAGAACTTCAATCTTTTACACTTTCTCAGAGTCTAACTGAATTAGTACATAAAATATAGAAACTCATAACTGGTAATAAATCTCAGATTTCTCTTTTGGCTTTTGTGCATGTCTTGCACATATGCACTCATATATTCACAAATATATATTAAATTGATCTCAAATAAATTCTTATCATATTCAAACATCAAAATATATTATTTTTCACCATATAACATATTTATCATTATTTATCATAAAATATTCAAAATTTTGGGGTTTTACACATTCGTCCATCGTATTTCCAATTGGTATGGAATGAGGTCGCCCAGCTGTTTTCTTATAGGGGAAGTAATATTCACGGCCCTACCTTGTGTTTAATGTCCACTATCGTATGGTGGATGAAAGCGCTCTTTACATGTTTATTGGTAGTTGTTATGGTCATACACCATACCAAAATAGAAGTATCGGAAGAATACCTGCATAAGCCCAAGCGAGCTATGATCCGAATAAACTTTAGAGGCTCAAAAGCACAGTCAAAGCCAAGACCCTCGACTAGACGAGCAAACAAGCCTTGTTTTGACTGATAGGTCATCATGACCGACTCGAAGAACGTGATCAGTCGTTCCCTCACAATTAAGACGACTCCTCGAGCAGATGACTCGATTACATGCCCGACCCGAAGTCCACTCGACTGTCGGGTCGCCAAATCATAACGATGGCTCATGGATCAACCCGCCTCGACTAAAGGGATAAGATCCAACCGGGATCACTTCAAATGTCACTCGAAGCTACAACATTGACCGGTCCCATCAAGATATACGCTTTGACAAGGATCTCCTACACGAGCCGCTTATTCAGCTTACAAGTCATTTCCCAGAAGATCGCCATAATGCTTTCCTATGCACGAATGACTTCTCCTCCAATCACCAGCCGCCACCTGGAGAAAGAAGGACGGCCACACAACCGACCTACCCTACACCCTGCCTACTCTGATAAACCCAGAGGACTGAGAAGACTTCTCTCCCCTAACACCGAGTGACTTCCCTCCCAGTCGCCTATCGACACCTAGAGTAAGAAAGATGACTCAGCAGCCTGCATGTTAACCTTTCAAACCGCCTCCTGTGCATAGTCAACAAAAGCCAAAATTCCTCGCAAACGGCATCGTCAACGTATGAGAGCAAATTCGACGCAAACATCGAAGATCATTCCATCGCTACGAGTAAGAACCCAGTTTTTACAAAGGAAGGAAATCAATTCGTTCTCTTCTTTTGTATTCAAGTCTGCTATCGAATTAAGAATACATATCAATTTTCTTTTTTTTTCATTGCAAATTTCCCTACATACGAAAGATGGCCGATCTCGCTGGGACTTAGGCTTTTCGCATGAGAGTGGTGGCAGTCCGACGTAACATGGAACTATATAGAACTCTCGTCGTGGAGTTTGATAAGCTAAGTCGGGAAGACATTATCCTCTGGAGCTTAGCCCCAGGCTAAGCACGATTCGCGAAAGACTCCAGGAAGGTCAATTCTGTTGTTGGTGCCGAGAAGCCCTTCCTTCGGCCGAGGAAACTCAGCTAGCTCTGCTCGGAAGATCCCAAGGTGCCGGCGTCGCAGAGTTCTTCGGCACAAACGGCCTCGGAGGAGACAGAGCCCTGATAAGCGTCACACGCTGCTGGTAAGGTTTGAAAAGCCAAGAGAACGCCGCTCGCCGACGGAGAAGATCATATGACAGTAGCGATTTACGTGAAGCCGATTGTTGGCCCACGGAAGGATCGGCTGCTGAAAATCAGCCGAGCTCTTTAGTGCTTCCCAAGAAGAACGCTCTACTCGACGGCACGATGCCGATATGGAGCTCGGCTTATCGAGCGAAACGCGAACCAATGCACGTTTGTTACTTCAGTTTCTCAGAGGCGACTGCCAAACCAAACGCGACCTCCGAGTCGCTGTTTCCACGAACATGACGTCTCAGGATCTGTTTCACTAATTAAACGCGCTCAGGGGACGCGTTGCAACTTAACTGCGCTCAGGGGGGCGTTAACTAACCGGACCTGGGGCGGTTAGCCAAACATGACCTTCAGGGGTCGAGTTTTATCATTTAAGTTTAGGCTCAGCCTAAGTTTCCAAGATAAACGCCGACCCCTCGTTATCCTTCAAATAGAACGCGTTTCAGAGGTCCCGGTCGAAGGTCAGGTGGCCTTTAAAATCCACGTTCAACGAGAACCAATTCGCTACCCAGGGCGGGTCCATTCCGCTCACCCGGGGAAAGTTTACTCCCAGTTCGCCTGCAGGGAATTTTGGTCGAAAGAAAACAACATATAAGCAGCTCAATCATATCATATGAGAGGTTATCTTCAGCAGTCTGTTGAATGCATTGTTAAGTGCATCCGCACTCGGCGTCCTTTCGACAGTAAGTTGACGAACGTCGTTAGGCCTCAAATGACAACGCCGCTACAGAAAGAGAAGCTGAAGCGCTTGATACCCTCAGTCAATATTATATGAGTCGACGAGGGAGCTACATACTGATTCCGATGAGTGCAGGGTATCCCGACTTCCGAAAATTGTGACCAGTTCGAAGGAGTATATCAGTATACGGATCGGCAGGAGTATTCGTCGGTTATTTCAAAGTTAGCAAGGCATTGTACAAGTGGGACTCTCACAATAGTCCGGAATCTCTATCTTTAAGATTCCCTGTCGGTGACGGAAGGTCTCGCTACACGCGGGAACATGACATAGCAAGAAAGAAGTGAGGAGCTCACATACAATGATTCTTATATGTGAAGAGATCGGCAGCGGACTATTCTTCACAATTAAAATGGATATGTTTGAGTTATACCTAAGATACCTATTGCTGAAAAAAGTTTACTAAAATAGTCACTTGATTACTCTCACGTAGCATAATGGCCGATTCAAATATAGAGGAAAAGCAATATTTAACATTATATTTAATCATTTTCCAAAACTTGTTTATACGTATTTTAGGTTTTCGCTGGTAATTTCATCTACAATCTATATTCAATTCAGAAAGTACCTATGAACATATAAGTTCTAAGACGTGCATATGCAACGAAGAGAGTAGTAGGAGAATACACCCTCTAATGTCTCCTCCCAAGCGTTGAGATCACTTCTTAACGTGGATCAAATATGGAATTTCATACCTCGCTTCCTGCAATATCAGTCAAGATAACGTCCTCACGCCCTGTCTCTGCGAAGTGTTTTGTTGTAAAGGCGAGTGTGCGGCCTTATCTTTCCACATGCTGAGTGGATCAGCTCGCTACCAAAACCAAGTTAGGCCCACCTTTACTTTTTTAAACATATTATGTAATGTACAGGATGGACACTAATGATCCAAATTCAGAAATTTATCTGTCCCCAAAAGGCAAATCTATACAATTTATCTTTTCCCACACGTATACTAATATATACAATGTGAGAGAAAATTATGAAATTGTGGAAAAGCAACTAACCGCCTAAGCGGAATGATCCCTTGGAGTGTACATGGACTCTTGCCACCTTCTCAAGAGCACCTCTTAAAAAATGGATTGAGACACTTAAGAAATTCTTAATGGTTATAAGACGACTGCTGAAGTACAAGAATTTTCCAGAAAATGATGAACAGCCAAAAAGTACAATAAAAAATGTGTGAGGAAAAGAAGGTAATTCCAATATAGCAACCTACAACCACCCTGTATTTTAATATCTTACGAAGGGAATCCACAGCAATTCGTATTTCCCACATAAATGCCGTCACCCCCAGTGTCCTATTATCTACAGTCAAAGTCCCCTAAATACCTATCCGGTCTCTATCTATGCTCTGTAACAGGAAGATACCATTACATAAGGCTAAGATGGAAGCATTTATCCCCGCATGAATTTATTTCAAGATAACACAACTGTTATAGTTTTTAGAAAACAAACTGTTTCTTCATTTCAGAGCTAGGGAGTCTATAAATTAAGAGTACAAATCCATGCTTTAGAGAAATCAACTGTGTAACAGGCTTGGTATATGCGCGAGGCCAGCGATATCGGCAAGCTGGCCTGGCAGGCCAAAGGAAACATCAACAGAACCGTGAGATTTAGCTCTTGTGATTTGATTGATACCTATCTGCAAGTCCTAAGACTTGGTAGAATGACTTCGAGCATAGTTAAATTAATTTGGAGTTGCACGCCAGCACAACTTTGAGATTGTACATGTTTTCTTTATTTGAGAGTTTCTGATTTTAATGTGTGATCTCATATTTTGTTTTCTTTTTCGGATGGGTGTGTTTTTTCTTTTAATGCGAGCTTAGACTTTGACAACGTAGGACCTCCTTATGTACCGCAAGTAATGTCGTATCGCCTTTTAATGATGTGAAATCATAATAACTCACACAGCACTCACCATTTATACGAGCATCAGCTCTGTTATTAGTAAATCGTGCGTTATCTATGAACGAAATATCTAAAATGGAGACAATAAACATTTAGGACGATACTGGGAGCAGAATGATCGCTCCGGTGAGACAATTATGTTTCACAAGTGAGCATCAAGCTAGAGGATGTGGCGCGAGTCAAAGTGAAGAATAAGTGGCCACAACCCCAAAGACGCTAACTAACCAGCAATCAAGCGATGGTAGCCAGCAGGTCTAAGGAGAAGGAGAGACTTTGGCAGCCGTACTGCTACACTGCGGTAGCACACCGCCTGAATAACGCATGCAAGGGCGTGCCATCAGCAAAGAGCGCTCCAAGCAGGTTTCGTTTCAAAGAGGCATGTGTATACTTTATTGCAATGATTGCTGAAGAAACAACAGAGCGTGCAGTTACCTCGAGATGCAGGACAGCGGAAGTGATAGCAAGGAAAGTGGATGACCAACTATTGTCGTTTCACAGGTTCCTGGGCATCTACACAAAAATGCTAATGTCTCAATAGACATCTTAAGAATTTGTGAATTGCTATGTATCAGCACTTGCAGCCGGACTCAAGAAGCCATATCAACTAGAAAATAATAGCGTTATGCGGGGACTTCTCCCGGTGTGCTAACGGAAGCAGGCTTTGTTTGTCCATCGCAAAGGAGAATGCAGCCTGGAGATGTTGACTGCATATTAAAGGACGGCGTTCAGAGGAGCGTATCGGGTTGGTGCCCTTGCTACACAAGAGAGAGGGGGATAGTGTGGGTCCACGATTCTGGTGTGATGATAACAATGACATCACATCTTCGTCCTCAAAACGAAAGGAGGAAGCTGAAGTGTTTCCATACATGATTAGCCCTCCATTGTGATAATGCATTGAACGCACTCAAACTTGCTTATATTAGGACGAAAGAGGAGAGGGATTGCGCTGGAGTCACCATACCATGGACACCTTGACACTCCCAACTCGGTCAGGAAAACTTTATTGAGGGATTACGCGAAGCACGAAGAACGCTTCAGAAGTTGAGAGAGCCCAGAGAGCTGGGGGATTCTGCCGGAAAACGACCGTGACAAGGAAAAAGAAGGAGCTCCGATTCAACAAAATCTCCACCAGAATCCGGAGAGTCGGCGCTCCCTTCATTCAATCATGGCGCAGTTTGCGGACAACATAACGGCCAGATTACTTTATACGAGATGTCCTAGCGCGTCAAATCCACCAATGGGATAGACTCTAATTGAAGCTTTTGGAAGAATACGGAGGCTTCACTTACTCAAGACTCCGATCCCGAGCTTTGAAGATCAACTTTGTCTGCAATGGGCCTTAACGCAGCGCGAAGTTACCATGAATTATCATCTCACTCCCGGCAAGAATATACAGTCAAGCGACGAAATGAACGACCACGGTACTACACAGGGGGTATAATTGGATTCTAAAATCAGTCGGTGTTCAAGTTGACAGGCTAGCGGGTATCCTCAGCATTCTGCCTATAAGAGGGTCATGCAGGTCTTACGGTTATATGCACATTGCACACACCAACTTATCTTCGGGTTCAATGCAACAGCACCCGACCCCTGGAAAGATCAGCTCTCAAGATGTACAGACGGAGATCTTATGAAGTAGCATGCTAACATCATAGATCCGCGGACGTCTACAGGTTTTTTGCAGTCTAGGCGATCCAACGAGAATAACGATGCAAATACGACATTGTCCCATTCTGTGCATCAATGTGTCCTCAAGAAAGTAGCTCCCAGCCTAATGAGGCGGCGGATCTCGCCGCACCTTGATGCAGAAATCAATACCCCATTCTCCGGAAGTCTCGTACAAACGGTGTTGTCAGCACATTGCAGTACTTGACTGTCTTATTTGTGTGAATCCCCTCTTAGAGAGGAAGATGTTGCAAACATCCATGTCTTGCTTCCAAGCGGTAATCTGAGGCTGTGATCAAATCGAGCCGATACCGATGAAGTATTGCTTGGAAATTACCGTTTGGTGCATGATGGGTCCAGGTTTTTAGAATGGGAAGTAAATACACTGAATAGCGGATCGCAACCACAACGCTGCGCCATAACATAGTTACGAGTAGGCCGGTGGCTGCCATAATGAAGAATTTCTCTACTTTAGTTTAAACATCAGATACTGTCTGGATGTCTTCTCCCTAAAATAAAAATATGAAATGTTCTGCGATTGTGCAGGTTCCAACCCATGGTTACCTGTGCCAATATGC
>NC_033798.1:11145364-11158739 GCF_001876935.1 Asparagus officinalis
TATTTCACTGATTCTCTCCTTTATGGTAATGAATCTGATACTGAATCATCGGCCCATGGCACGGACAGCAGAGAAGAAGCTAATACCGAAGCCGGATTTGATTACAATGGAGGTTATGTTTTAAACGACATTGTACCCTTTTGTAATCAACCTTGACGATGAACAATCGTCAGAGGGCAGTTATAACTGGCAACTTGCCAATAATAAAATAAATAACGATTTAGAGTACTCACTGTCTCTTGATGATGTGATAAAAGAATTGTATGATAATCCCGATTTATATATGCCGCTTCGATCGTCCTATATAGCAAAGGAACACCTCCAGCATTCTTTCGGAACAACCCTGGTCATCCCGACCAAAATAGGAGGTGAAAAAGAAGTGATTTACGGTAAAGGAAAAAGCTCTCCATTACCAGATCATTTCTTAAGGGAAGATGAGAATGATGACAAACCTGGTCGGTATTTATCTAAGTATAGCCCGGAAGCGCGCAAGCTCATGGAAAAACAGGGATATGATTTCACACTCGGAGAAGGTCTATACCTCGATCGATGTCCTCGTATTCCAGCCAAAGCGGCATATGTACCAAAAGGGAAACCCGATGATTATTATAAATTCAGACGAGGGTTAGGGTATGAATCTTCTTCAGAAGACGAATGTTGCTGGTTAATCAATAACCAATCATCTGAGCAATACAAAAATAGAAATTCATCAGATGCCTCGGAATGGGATTCCGATACAATGATAGTCTTCCCTCAAATGAGAAGGAGGAATTAATTGCTCTCATCAGGGAATATATTAACGTCTTCGCGTAGAACTATGAAGATATGTCAGGGCTCGACCCTAATGTGGCGATGCACCGCCTCGATATTAAGTCGGATGCCAAACCTGTCAAACAACAACAAAGACGGTTTCATCCACAGATTATGGAAGCCATTGAGGCAGAGGTTAAGAAATTGATCGAATCAGGATTTATCCGAGAGGAGCAACATCCAGACTGGCTAGCCAATATTATTCCAGTCATGAAGAAGAACGGTAAAATCAGGATTTGCATCGACTTTAGGGACCAGAATACGACATGTCCAAAAGACGACTTTCCTCTCCCAATCACAGATGTCATTATCGACAATACGTGCGGATTTGAGAGAATATCTTTTATGGATAGTTTTTCAGGATATAACCAAATTAAGATGCACCCAGATGATGAGAAGCATACAGCGTTCAGAACGCCCCTTGGTGTCTTTTGCTACACCGTGATGCCTTTCGGTCTAAAGAATGCAAGCGCCACGTACCAGCGAGCAATGACTAAGATTTTCCAAGAACATCTCAGGAAGACAGTCGAATGCTACGTTGATGATTTGGTTGTAAAAAGCCGCAACAAAGAAGATCACATCAAGGACTTGAAGACGATGTTCGATCTCATGCGGAGTCATCAATTGAAGATGAACCCCACTAAATCCTTCCTTGGAATGTCCAGTGGAAAATTCCTTGGATTCGTCGTCACCACCAAAGGTATACATATCGATCCTGATAAGGTGAAGACGATACATGAACTGCAACCCCCTAGAAATCTAAGAGAACTCAGAGGGTTGCAAGGGCGATTAGCTTATATCCTGCGGTTCATCTCAAATCTTTCTGGGAAGTGCCAACTATTCTCTAAGCTAAACAAGAAAGGTGTGTCATTTATTTGGGACGACACCTGCCAAAAAGCATTCGAAGATATCAAAACATATCTGACGAATCCTCCTGTTCTCGTTGCACCAAAATCAGGTAGACCGTTCTTGATTTATCTCAAGGCGATGAACCACTCGATAAGTGCTTTACTAGCATAAGACGATGATAATTGTCATGAACAGGCAGTCTATTACCTAAGTCGGACCTTCGTAGGCGCCGAGTCTCGATATCCAATGATTGAGAAAGAATGCCTCGCATTAGTATTCGCAATGCAAAAGATGCGGCATTACTTGGTTGGGCAGACGATCTACGTCATTTCTAACGTTAATCCAGTACGTGTATTTATGACGCAACCGGCCTCTATGAATTGGCGGTTATCTAACGTTAATCCAGTACGTGTATTTATGACGCAACCGGCCTCTATGAATTGGCGGTTAGCGAAGTGGACCCTTCTCTTATCCCAATATGATTTGCACTTCAAACAGTAGAAGTCGATCAAAGGACAAGCGATTTGTGATCTTTTGGCGGCAAACCCGACAACGGATACGGCAGAAGTATATGATGACTTGCCGGATGAAACCCACGAGGTTAACACTACATCGCACCAACAAGTATGGCAATTATACTTCGATGGTGCTTCGAGGGCAGTTAATAGGGCAATAATCCCCGGATGTCCTAAAGTCTCCTCCGGAGTTGGAGTTGTCTTAATTTCCCCGGGGAAGCATGTGATGTCTCGGACTTATTCACTGACTAGTCCGTGTTCCAATAACGTAGCCGAGTACAACGCGCTTCTCATTGGACTCAGTTTCGCCAAGGAGCTGGGGGTCGAATATCTCGAAGCTTTTGGGGATTCTCAATTGATAGTCAACTAAGTACGTGGAGAGTATGAAGTCAGGAACCAAGACCTAATCCCGTACCACCAGGAGGCCATCAAAATGGCAGATTCTTTTGAAGAATTCTTTATTGAATACATCTCTCGTCTCCAGAACGCTTATGCGGATGCACTGGCAGCACTAGCGGTATCACTTGCGCAGCCTTCCAAAACTGAACTATTAGTCACAGTAAGGACGCATCAACTCTGCATACCCATATATGATATGGATATTGAAGAGGAAGATGATAGAAACATAAACGCCAAGGAGGTAAATTCAACTCAAATTGGGTCTGGGTCCCGAGATTGGCGTTTTCCTTTCGAATAAAGAAGCAGAAGAAGTTCTTAAGGAAGCACACGAAGGAGAATGTGGTGCGCATCAGCCCGGTCCCAAACTGTATGATCGCATCAGGAGAATAGGATATTTTTGGCCAACAATGGTTCGTGACGCAATCGAATACGCCCGAGAGTGTCATGCTTGTCAAGTACATGCAAATTATATACACCAACCACCGGAGCGTTTACACACGTCAACCACGTCTTGGCTGTTCGAGACATAAGGTATGGACATTGTCGGTCCTATTTTTCCCCCTTCAGTCAAAGGTGATCGATTCATTCTCGCAATCACGGATTACTTTTTAAAGTGGGCTGAAGCAATTCCGCTTAGAGAAGTGAAAACAAACAACGTCATCAATTTCATCAAACATCATGTCATATACCGACACGGCGTGCCAAGACGGATCATTCATGACAACGGTCCACAGTTCATAAGCAACGCCTTCGTCAGGTTTTGTGACAAGTTCAAAATTCAAGATATTTCGTCAACAGCTTATTATCCCGCTGTGAATGGATTAGCTGAGGCGTTTAACAAGACGATCATTAAGATCCTGTCAAAGCTCGTGAAGACCAATAAACGAGACTAGGACGATAAACTCGGTGAAGCACTCTGGGCTTATCGCACCACCATACGCACACCTACAGGGGCCACCCCATATTCGTTGGTATACGGATGTGAAACTGTGTTACCATTGGAAATCCAAATCTCATCCCTTCGGATCGCTCTCGCAACCGAGATGACGACAGAAGAACAACATCAGAAACGTCTCGAAGAACTCGAAATGTTGGATGAAAAGTGCTTGGAAGCTCAACAACACATTGAGTTTTATCAAGCCAGAATATCTAGGGCTTTTAACAAAAGAGTCTGACAGAGAAGCTTCAAGGAAGGAGATCTGGTCCTCGCTGCTCGCCGACCGATAATCCTCAACTCCAAGAAGAAAGGTAAATTTGAACCCAAATGGGAAGGACCGTTTGTGATAGACACAGTCTACTCAAACGGCGCATATCGCCTGATTACTCAAGAGGGTGCCAGGCAATTAATGCCAATAAATGGGAAGTTCCTGAAAAAGTACTATCCCTAGTACATTCAGGATAACCCATTTACCGGGAAGTTCCTTGAAGAATATTACACTTAATATTCTAGAGGATAACCCAAAATTATTTTCACCACCAAAACCCCCCACTGATCAATTTCAATTGACAGTGAGTCCACCAAAAATGTCTTTCTGGCACAAACCACCAGCAAATTCCCCTCTTGAATCTTTTCATGAACAAGAGGTCTGCTTTCAGTTCAGAGTCCCCTTTCGATAAACGAAAGAACTCCCTTCTTTTTCTCTTTGGTTAAGCCTTCTCATAGTTATAACCTAAGTTGAAATTTCACTTCGATAAACGAGGAACTCATCTTCAGATTAGATAATCAATCCTACAAAAGGTAAGTTTATCTAGATCCTCCAGATTCTCGGAGTGAAGATCTCACTTCTAGTTTCTTTTGCGCTGGAAATAGAATATAAAATTCTTCCTTTCCAGAATCAAGGAATAGATTATAAAATTCTTCCTTCCTTGTATTCGGGTTCGTCCTCACCCTAAAAGAAGACCGGGAAATAGAATATAAAATTCTTCCTTTCCCACACCAACCTTTTCCAAACTTGTCAATCTAGGATTCATCCTAGGAAGTTTATCCCGAATCCTAAGCAGGGATAAGTCTGCGCCTAACAAGCGCTGCCCCCGAATCCTAAGCAGGGATAAGTCTGCGCCTAACACGCGCTGCCGGTTTAGTCTTTCTCCGAAGGAAAAGACACCAGAGTTCGATTCTGGGGTATTTTATCCCGAAGCCTAAGTAGGGATAAGTCAACGTCTAATACACGTTGCCGGGTAGCCTATTCCCGTAACAATGGCGAAGTCTATGTATTCGACATCATAGCACAAAGTCTCAGAGAATTCACTCTCTTAGCACAACGTTACATGCGGAACGGATTTAGACAATCCGCATGCTAGCCCGACTCAAACGGTAGTCGGTAAAGGCTAATCAAATCCGTTGAAGGCTGGGGGTTAGCCAAAAATCCTAAAGTCAACGCCTAACACGTGTT
Source organism: Asparagus officinalis (assembly GCF_001876935.1). NCBI lineage: Eukaryota > Viridiplantae > Streptophyta > Magnoliopsida > Asparagales > Asparagaceae > Asparagus > Asparagus officinalis. The sequence continues at coordinate 11,150,331 of NC_033798.1, forward strand.
GCCGGGTAGCCTATTCCCGTAACAAATGGTAAAGCCTATGTATTCAACATCATAGCACAAAGTCTCAGAGAATTCACTCTCTTAGCACAACGTTACATGCGGAACGGATTTAGACAATCCGCATGCTAGCCCGATTCAAACGGTAATCGGTAAGGGCTTATCAAACCCGTTGAGGGCTGAGGGTTTGCCAAAAATCCTATAAGTATTATGGTCAATCATTCCAAACAGAATGAGGAATCATAATAAAGATAAAGATAAAACCAGTTCCACTAAGAGGATCAAAAGTCAAAATATTCAGTAAATAAAATCATACATCAAGCCTATGGCTAAAAATCTGCTGACTAAACTTAGACAACTTCTCATCATAAGCTTGCCTAAGCTCATCCTGTAATTCAGCTCTGAGGGACTCTTCAGTGATGGCTAAAGTCTTCACAGCAATCTCCTCCGTCTCGGCCAGCTTCTGCTTCAAGGACTTCAACTCCTCAGATAAGGCAGTGTGGGCTTGCTGATCCTGTACCTTCGTCATCTGAAGGATACTCAAAGTCTCCTCTTCTTCACGAAGCCCTCTTCTGAACTGTTCTATCTTGGTCTCGCAAGAGGCAATAGAAAGGTCAAGATCGTCAAGTGAAGATGATCTAACAGCAAGGTTAGCCGCAACTCGGTCTACCCGATCCCACTACACTTGAATCTCGAACTCAGCAAGAATTCGAGTATCGTGCCATGTCTGTAAACGAGTATCCAAATGGGCAGCAATGAATAAAGAGGCACCTGCATCCTGGAGCTCACGTAACATCTGAAGCTCGTGCTCCAGGTAATCAAGGTAATCAACTATAGCCTTCGCCAGATCCGGATATCCTGCATCCCTTATTGAATTTATTCTAGAATCAAGGAAAGGCTTAAATTGGCGAAGGAAAAGTCCACCGTTGAAGAGTTTGCCAATCATAGCATTCACGAAGGAGCGGACTTCTATACAGATGACAATCTTCTCATGGTCGTTGTCTGATAACAACTCTTTCACGAGGACATGAAGCCGAGAAGAAAGCCCTACACAAAAAGGAGAAATCCATCAAAAGCTTTGATGAGAGAAGAAAGCCCTACACAAAAAGGAGAAATCCATCAAAAGCTTTGATGAGAAAATAAATAACATTTCTTAGTTGCTTAATTTATACCTTCTTCCCCTTGAGTCACTGGGGGTAGTGGAGGTGTAACCGCTGTGGATGTATCAGCTGATGTAGTTGGTCTCACAGCCAGCTCAACAGGATCAGCCTCGATGAAAGCTTCTGTCAAACACGAAACGGAATTCTCAGATGCATCACATTATAGCTGCATTAGTCAAAAATTGGCTAGTCCTATAATTAACTTGAGAAGAGGCACGTACCTTCAAAAGAACCATCCTCGGGATTCTTGGGGAATGTAGACTCAGGAAACATATCTCCAAGCAATTGGTCATCAATCTGAGGAGAGTCATACATGAAGTGGAGCATAGGAGTGTCCACGAGCAAACTTCCCTCGTCGAAATCATCAGTCAAAAAATCTGACACAAGAAAATATAAATGCGAGAGAAGAATAAGGAGACTATGACCAATGGAAATAAGTTACCTCCTATGGGTGTGTTAGCCTCTCTATTCCCAAGATCCATGTTTGCCTCCTGCAATTTATCTAAAAGAGCAAGAAGCATAGAGACAATTAGGGGAGGCACGAATTGTGAATCGTTCAACTCCTTTGTGTGCCATCTAAAGGGTACATTGTCAATGGTAGATGTACCTAGATTTGCTGAATCGGGTCCTACATTGATGGTCTCCCTAACGTCGGCAGCTTCTGCAGGCTTTTCTACCTGGTGTGGTGAGTCAGGCTCACCAGAAAGTACAAAATCATGAAGAGCAGGATCGGGACTCATCTCGCTTTCCCCACGCTCTCCTATATAGAGATGGAAAAACATGAACCTGAAGTTCTGAATGATCAAGAGGATGGTCTATAGGGTAGATATTACCTCCGTCGCTGGCAGGATCATCACCAGCCAAATCCATCTCAGATGCTTGCGGCTCTGCACGCGGCTTGTGGGCTAGTTTCTTCTGCCTGACAGCTGGGGCAAAAATCGAAGGTCTCGCCTGGGAAAAAGGACGAAATTCTTCATCTTTGTCAGCCGCGGTCCCTGAAACATCAAACAATTGTCAGGATTAATAATTCTGGAAGACAAAAGGAAAAGATAGATAGTTAACCTCGCTCGGAATAGTCCTCGTAATCTTCAAGATCTCCGCCTGAAGCCTCATCAGCAGAATTGAAGATCTTCTTTCCTTCTTCGTCAATCCGGCGAGTCTTGCTCCGCGTCCTCTGTGACCGAGCATTTTTCCAAAACACATGAGAATCAGCCTGAGAAGCCTCCTCAGCCACTAACTCTGCAATCGGCTTCACGGGGACGGGTTTGTTAGCTGCTAACAACCACCTGCAGCTTAAGAAGGTGAGATTCAATTGCCGCTCAGCACTCGGGAGACTGAACTTAGCACCAGTACAGCCCGTCACGGTCCACAACCATCCCGGAGACCATCCACCAAACCTCCATGAGTCCGAAGCTGCTGACGTGGATTCCCGACATAAAGCTGATTATAACCAAACTGGTGGGCAAATCGGCAGGGTAGATATGACTCTATGAAGCACTGATTCCTCACCCGGAAGGTCAGATAACCCGGCCTAATGTTCACTAGCCAGTTAAAGCAGCCGACATCTAAATGAGTTTGAGTCCCCCTCGGCCTCTCCTCATCAATCAAACACTCGCCATATTGGCTCGAGAACTGCGGGAAGCAAGTGGAAAATACCCAACACTTGTGGACCTGTAGCTGCTTCCTGATTTCAAGGAATCCTCGCCCCTCCCACCTGCCATTCTCAAACAACTGTAGTAGGGGAACAGATCGGTCTACGGTGCTAGGTACCGACATCACATCAGGACGATGGAGGATGAACCAAGCCATCAAATAAGTGTCTGGGAGCTCCACCTTAGTAAGAGGAATCTGAGCCGACGGTGCATCTTCTTTCTGTGTGAAGGTACTAGAAATCTGTCGAAGCCCTCGATGAATGTTAGCTACCATCACCGGAAGAAGCGAAAGTTCCTTCTTATAGGCAAGCTGAACCGTTGGGTAGAGAACCGCTGGGTAGAGCACTTCCAATGGCAAAATGTCACCGGACTGATACGGGACCACGCATTTCTTTAACCAGATAGTGAGGTAACCGGCGAGAAGGGTCATCGGCTGAATCGATGCGGTCGCATGCCATAAGAATGGTTTAAATTTAGTCCCTGTAGGAAAGCCACTCTCGGGACTGCTAATGGTATAGGAATGAGCGTCAATCTTCTTCAACAGACTATTGACCTCTGAAGGAGTAAGCATTGCCAGCTCACAAATAGCCTCACCAGAATTGCTCTCTAAATTCCTGAACAGATAACACGCAAACTGCTTCAGGCTCACATGTGACTTAGTCCTCTTCGCTAAAGGCTCAGACTGCGCCAAAGCAATATGGTAGTGACATGTAAGATCCCATAAAGTCTCATAGCGGTCGGGCATGCGGTCCTTCAGCTGACTCAACTCATGGTTGGAGGGAAAGTACTCCTGATATAGCATCTGACCCATGGGCAAACCAGAAATCCTGTGCATCTCATGGAGAGCCAAGCCCAACTCTCCGTGCCTGGTCAGAAAAGTGTTTGAATCCGGGTTATAGAGCTCGTACAAAGCAAAGAAATATTTAGCGCTGACGGGTAAACCATACATGGTGGAACGAACAGCTGCATATAGATCACAAGCGTGCAACTCCTCGCTCCATCGGCTTAAGACGTACTTCGTCATACGAGCCTACCAAAGTTTGTCTAAAGAATGAACCCAGCCATAGAATCTATGGCGCGCCGCAGGCATCTCCCGTCCTAAGTCGGCGAGACGATTCTTCAAAGTAGAAGCAGAAGCAAGAAACTCGTTACGCGGCGGTGTATCCAGTCCTAATACTCCAGGACGCAATCCAATGATATGACTCCTGCTCGAACCAGGAGCTGCCTGATGAGTAATATAGCCACAGTGAATGCTCTCGTGCTCCTCCGTCAAGCGCCACGACATCTCCCGTGTCACGGCCTGACGCCTGAGCTCAGTCAATGAGCGGTGTCGAGGAATCTTAGGCAAATATAGAAAGCCACCCTCATCTTTATGAAGCCACTGCTCGGAGTCAATAAACACTGCATCAGGATCTCTAACAGAGTCTCCAAACAAAAAGTCAGTCTTCCTGAGAGGCTGAACAGAGCTGGTATCCTTCACGAAAGGCGCATCAGTAATCAGCTGTCAAAGAACTCGGTGTCCACCTTCCTTCACCACCTGGGCAACCTCTGTCGACGTGCCCGAAGTAAACCGAGGAGTAAGTGGAATAGGCGAAAAATCATCGGAGGTCAAATAATACTCATCACGACGCCCGTACACTGCATGAGATGAGAACGCTCCAGAAGGATATCCCACTGGAAACAAGCAATTAAGCATTTGTTAGTCTCAGTTATAAAAAGAAGTTGAACTCATCTTACAAATGAGTAAGATAGAGTCACTGCTTTATAAAGGGTAAGACGATTTGGCTACATTGTACATTCATAAAATGGGGTATATCAACAATATATCCCTGCCTTATAATGCACAATACAGCTTCAAAGCGCCCCCTTTATTTATTTTGAGATATGGTTTTGACCAAGCAAAACCTATCTTTAAAGCGTCGATCCTCACCAAGGAGAATCAAGGCTCTTCCCAATTGTCTCACCAAGGAGAACAAAACGGGGAAAAGGATTAATTTACAAATTTCGAAATACGCCAAAAAAGAGCTCACCAGCATACGAGGGAAGCACGCCATCAACTGACGCAGTAGGGGATCGACCTCTCGGGATATGCGACATGATGATCTGCAAAGTAAATCAGGGGTTCTTTTATAGTGTGAACCAACCTTGAACCAGACCAGACCAGGTTGAACCAGACCAGACCAGGATAAATCAGTTCAAATGAGGCTGAACCAGACCAGACTAGGCTGAACCAGACCAGACCTGGCTGAACCAGACCGAACCAGGCTGAACCAGGCTAAACCAGTCCTAAACCAGTCATGAACCAGTCTTGAACCAGGTTGAACCAGTTCTGAACTAGTTTGAACAAGATTTGGACCAAAATTCAAATTGGAGCTGAACCGAGTGTCGAAACGACTTCAAATCGACCGACGGTTCAGTCCCTTATTTATTCATTCCTCTCCCATATATTCGGAAGGGTCGGAGGATTTTTTTGAGACTAATTACTGCCTTTTTTGGGTCATTATCAGGCCGGTTCAGCTAATTCTTAATACTCCAATAAGGTATACGAGTATAAACTATTCCCTATTTTTGTTGAGAAGTTTCTAGAGAGTATTTTTCTAAAAATATTCTTAAGGATAACTCAACAACACTCCAACAGACGTATGAGTATAAACTGTGTCAAACGCCGGACAACGCGTTGCAAATGAAGACTCAACGCCAACAATCGATGGTCGGTTCTATGTTGAAACAGCAAACAAGAGCTAAAAATCAGAAAATCAGGAATTGACTTCAAGTTCAAAATTCCGACAACGGTCAGACAATAAATGCAGCACCGGAACCCTTGCAGACATTCGACAAAGCACCGAATAGCCTGGAGGATTGAAGGAATCAAGAATAGAAGCCATTTCAAAGTCCCGTCATACCGATTGAAGGTTGGGACAATCATATCCAAAGTATTCCAGACTCTTCTATAAAAAAATGAGACTGAAATACTTTGGAGGGGGTATCTGTAGGCGTATAAAACTGCTTATAGGTCCCTTAACACAGCTCAGCACGGTGATTCAACAAACCAACGAACCAACGGGTCGATGAAGCAACGAGTCATCCAACCATAGAGTCCACCACATCAAACAAGACCGAGAGCGGACTCGAACTCAAACACCAAAGCGGATTTACTACCAAATCAGGATCCGAATTGCCAAATCAGAGTCCAGATCAACACTAAAAATCGGATAAACCGCAAAATCGAAAAACGGGCGAAGCGGCGAACACCCGGAGGGCTTGGCCAAAGCCGAGCCACCCCTTGGTGGCTCGGTGGCCGAGCCACCTGGTGGCTCACCGAGCCACCTTTTGGTGGCTCCGGCCAAAACCGAGCCACCAAAAGGTGGCTCGGTGGCCGAGCCACCAAGGTGGCCGGCCGAGCCACCTGGCCGAGCCACGGATCTGGGCCCAGATCTGGACCCAGATCTGGTTTCAAATGCCTATAAATAGACATGAGGGCTCATTGTTTTGGAGGTTGGAACTTTTTGAGGCGAAACTCTGCTGGATTGAGAGCTCAACTTTGGAGTTTTGAAGCTTTGAAGACTTGGATATTTTTAGATCTGGTTCTTGGCGATCATCCACGTCAAACAAGGCAGGAGTTCGAGGGAGATCGGATCTGAGATCCACACGGTTATCCTCCGGATCAAAACTTGGTTTTTGATCCCGAGAAGAGTATCGATTTCGCTTGGTCGATTTCGATTACTAAGGGCTATTATTTCCTTGGTGAAATAATCCCCTCGGCTGTTATTTCCTTCGTGAAATAACACCCGCCATACCGTGTAGATCCGACCGGATCAAGATCGCGCGGTGGTCCACGGATTAACCCCGGCGCAGGCAAAGAACCCACACAAGCAAGAGACCGTAAAACAGGATCTTGCGATTTGTTCGGATAGAAGGAGAGTTGTAATTTTCTTTTTTTTCTTTGATTTTGTTGTAACCGGATCTTATAAAAAGACCGGATCTTTTGTAACCGAAAAACTGTTGCTTAAGAAAACAATGACGTCAATGAAAACGATTTTCCCCGCGAACAATCTTTTTGATTCCTTTGATCTCGGTTACAACTTGATTACAAAAGAGAGGAGAACGAAATTGGTTCTTCCTCTTTGTTTAAAACTGGGTTCTTCACGGTGGCGATGGAGTGCCTCCCCCGAATGCTTGCGTCGAGTTTGCTCTCCGTTGACGATCCGCACGTTTTGATTCACTGGAACGATGTCTTCTCCTCACGATTTGACGTTGTGGAGAACTTGCGTGGCAAGTTTAAAACTCTTGATGAGTTGATAACTCTGATCGAGTTTGAACTCTTGAAAAAGAGTTGATCTGAACCGAAGATCGGTTAATAAGTCAAGGACAGAGGCTCCCTGTTGCTGAAGTTGAAGATGATCTTCGTTGGAAGATGATGTCGATCTCCTCAAAAGCCTGTCTCCAGTGGTCGATCCAAGCCAAGAAAATCGAACCGAACCCCAAGCCCTTTTTACAGTTCTTGGAACTAGAAAATCTCCAACCGAAAAGGGGCCTCTAACTCAGTTGAGTTTACCCTATTTATAGGGAATTAAGGGGCATAACCGCCCCCTTAATTCTCTCCATAATGGGGTGTAACCGCCCCCAAATCGTGGGAAACGATTTTAGAACCGTTCAGCTCATGTTGAATGAGTCAAACGCCCACGTTGGCGTTCAGGACCCTAACTTCGCATTTTAAACTGGAGACGCGGAGTTGGGTACCCGCAGGGCGTAGAAAAACACGAGGGTCGACCTTGGCGTTTTTGATGTTGTGACGCGGGGTTCGACCCTGGCGTTTTGATGTTGTGACGCGGGGTTCGACCTTGGCGTTTTTGTAACGCGGGGTTCGACCTTGGCGTTTTTGATGTTGTGACGCGGGGTTCGACCCTGGCATTTTGATGTTGTAACGCGGGCTTCGACCCTGGCGTTTTTGATGTTGTAACGCGGGGTTCGACCCTGGCGTTTTACTGTTGATACACGGGGAGGACCTCCACGTCTTGCCTTTGTCATAGCGTTGCAAAGATCATTGTCTTGTAATCTTCGTCTTGGCTCCTTGAGAATATGAGAGTCGTCAGATTGTAACTCCCGATATTGATTGTGAAGGCCGTTGATTAGAGTTTTCATCAGTTGTCGTGAAGGTCGTCAGATTGTAACCTTCAGCGATCTATGTGAAAGTCTTCAAATTGTAGTCTTCTGGAAGTCGTCAGATTGTAACTTCCATCATCGGTGTTTGATGGGGGATAAGCTATCTATTGTGATTTTTAGACAGCCTACAGACGTCAATGAAAGTAATTTTCCCCGCGAATAGTGTTAATCTGTCCAAAAGGGCATGGTCCTTCGGGGCGGTGATGGGGTGAGGTGGAGACTATGTTGGAAAATAATTACAGAACTACGATTAGATTGATCCCGGTCAGAGGGTACGTAGATAATTATGGTATAATGGTGCAGCTGGTTTGGCCTGATTTTGGCCTGGTTTGGTGTCTCAAATTGATGTTCATGGTGTTCTTCTGGTGTTCGTCCAAAGTTTAAGGTTTATCAATAGATGAACGAGGTGAAGAATTGTGAACATGGGAACATGGGAT